>NC_051448.1:19297816-19312241 GCF_001649575.2 Kryptolebias marmoratus | reverse complement strand
GTTTAATTGATTTAGTTGTAAGTTTTTTAGAGATGTGAAACACGGGTGGTAAATAAGCTATTGTTATTTTCTGCTTGAGAGCTAAGTATATAAAGTGAGAATGTTGAATTGAATTTATATTGATTTATTTAAAAATAAGAAAGTAGTAAAAGATTTACATCAACCTACTCCTTTACATACAGATTACTTTTTTATGTGGGCCAAAATGAATGACTGAATGAATGAATGAATTCCAAGACAACAGATTAATCGAGAAAATAATCGCCCGATTAATCGATTATTGAAATTATCGTTAGTTGCAGCCCTACTCTCAGCCTCCGTTAACAAAGAATGCACTTGAATGAAAACAAAACAAAACAAAAAAGAACCGGAAATAAAACCTACATTCAATCAAAACAGTACAGATTATTAAGTCTCTAAACTAAACTGCCCTTCAAAAAGTAATAATCATTAGTTTTATATAGAGAAGACGGAAAAACTGACAGGTTTATAAACAAAAAGTGCAAACTAACACTGCACACTGCGACAAATGCACAAATGCGACATACCGGCCTTACAAAGGTTCAGCAGTTTGCCTCGGTCATTTGGTTTGAATCCGAAGTGCTCCCACACCGCAGCTGTTACTTCGACCTTGAAACCAATTCCATTTCAGTTTTTTCCCCCAATATCAGACAGCGTTTCTTTAGCTTGCTAACTCCTCACGGGGGCTAATGCTGCAGACGCAAAAGGGCCCTACTTTTTGTGCTAATCAGTTAAAACAGTAACCCATTGAAATATTAATTTGTAACACTCATATTTTTTTGAAGTAGGGTTTTGGGGAGTAGTTTTCAGTAGTATCTTACTTGCTGTAGTTGGTCAACTAACCCATGAAGGGTCAATTTAAAGGGATATTTAATTTTGATGGGGTAATCGATCCAAATCCTAAAGATGTTGACTCAGACATTTTGTCTGTGTCTTTGCTTTTGTGCTTTCCAGGTAACATCCACTACTTACACATCTTTAAGAGGTGACAAGTCATGGGTACCTGGCATTCATGAACCTGCCACAATGTCTTCAATCCCAGGGCTTCCTACGCAAGGATCAGATGTAACAGTTCTTATAACCAGAGTTCACTTGCACCCATTATGTGTGCTGGTGGAGTTCTGGGGCAAATTCAGTCAAGAGCGGATAACAAATTATGAGGCTCTCACCAAAGACATTCAGTCTCCTGGAGCCACGTTTAAAGACCTAGAGGGAAATCCTGGTGACCAGTGCTTGGCTCAGGTAGATGGTACTTGGTACAGATCACGCATAGTTTCAAAAGATGGCTCCAAATATAGCGTGTTTCTCATTGACAAAGGGATCACGTACACTGCCAACACAAGCAAGCTAGCATGGGGTAAGAAGGAGCATTTTCAGCTGCCCCCTGAAGTGGAGTTTTGTGTGATGGCTAATGTGTTGCCACTCTCACCTGAGAACAGGTGGTCTCCAGTGGCTCTTGAATTTCTCAAATCTCTCCCTGGGAAGTTTGTGGCAGCACACGTCCAAGATGTACTGGTGCCACACCGGACAGTTCTCCTGCACATCCCTTGCATATCCAAACAAATGTACGAGATGGGCTTCGCAAAGAAATTGTCTCCAGTCGACTTTCAGGAGTTTGTTCTCAAGTCACTGAAGCCCCACGGTGGAGCTGAAACTTCCCCAGAGATCCAGCAGCTCACTGTAGGCTCAGGAGAACGGCTGCACAAGCAAGATCTGTTCATGTACCCAGAACTGCCAGGGGGAACCGTGGAGATGGTCGTTGTAACAGAAGTGACAAATCCACTGAGGATTTTTTGCCAGTTAAAGGTTTTTTCACAAGAGCTAAAAAAACTTTCTGTGAAAATTACACAGAACTATGAGGGCAGAGTGTCCAGCTGCATTATAAGCCATGACATGATTGGGTTTCCATGTGCAGCAAGAGGAAGTGATGGCAAGTGGTACCGTTCTGTCCTACAACAGGTGTTCCCAACAAATAAACTGGTGGAAGTATTGAATGTTGACTATGGAACAAAACAAGTAGTCCCAGTGGAGAATGTGAGGCCGCTGGCTGCAGAGTTCTTCAGGATGCCAGTTGTCACTTACATGTGCTCTCTCCACGGAGTCATTGACAAAGGGGTGGGATGGACATCCAGCCAAATTGACTTCCTCAGGTCCCTCTTGCTCTGCAAGACTGTGATCGCCAAGTTTGAGTACCAAAGTATCTCAGAGGGAGTTTACTACGTCACCCTCTATGGCGACGACAACGCAAACCTGAATACTTTGTTTGGTTCCAAAGAAAACTGTTTGCTTGAGTGTGAGAAAACACTTGGAGATTATGCCATCCGAAGGACTACAGACACCCATCATGTTCTGTCTCAACAAGAACAGAAGATGTTAACTTTTCAACTGACTGTGGAACAAAACAATGCGAAAACAGCAGATAAGTCTCCCTATGAAAATCTTGCATTGAACTCTTCAAGCCTGGCCATTGTTGAGCACATATCCAACCCGTCTGAGTTTTGGATCCAAACCGAGAACCACAAAACCGAATTGGATGAACTGTTTGAAAGTATGCGCCATCTTTACCAAGATTCAACAGATACACATATGGTGAAAAATCCAACTCTTGGACTTTACTGTGCTGCCCAGGCAGAAGATGGTGAATTCTACAGAGCAACTGTAACAGAACTAAGTGAGACACAAGTCACAGTGTTCTTTGTTGATTATGGAAACACAGAAGTTGTTGATAAGAGTAACATCAAGACCCTGCCTCCTGAGTTCAAAAAGCTGCCACAGCTTGCACTGAAATGCTCCCTGGCTGGTGTCAGACCCAAAGATGGGAAATGGAGTCAAAGTGCCTTGGACTTTTTTATTCAGGCAGTCACAAATAAAGAACTAAATGTACACGTGAAGGCAAAAAACAGCGACAGCTATGTTGTCCAGCTAACAGATTCCAAAGCACAGGGTAAACAAGATGTTGGTACACAGATGTGTAGTTTGGGTCTTGCTGAAAGGGCTGAGAATCAAAGACAGACCACCGTCAAGAGTGCTGTAAAAACAGCTGTTACAAATCCAACACGCCCTGCTGGTGCAAGACTCCCAGGTGATTATAGGAATACTGGAACCACTTTCCAGTGCCCACTTAGTTTCACCAGCAGTGACAGAGGTTTTACTACCTTTAAGGAGTACATGTTTCCCATTGGTAGTGTCCTTGATGTCAGTGTGTCCTGCATTGAAAGTCCAAATGACTTCTGGTGCCAGCTGGTACAAAATGCAGGACACTTGAAATTGCTCATGCATGACCTACAGACTCATTATGCAGGCAGTGAGTTTGAACCTAACGTAGAAATTGCTTGTGTTGCTCGACACCCTGACAATGAAATGTGGTACAGAGCCCTTGTGATCCACAAACACGAAACCCCTCATGTGGACGTGTTGTTTGTTGACTATGGGCAGACCAGGACGGTCTCCGTCTATGACCTCAGGAGAATCGGTTCAGAGTACCTCACTCTGCAAGGTCAAGCATTTCGGTGCAGTCTGTTAAACTCCATCACTCCCACATCTGCCATAAATGAGTGGAATGAAGACGCAAAGGTACGTTTTCAAACCTTTGTGGAAACTGCTGCATCCAAATTTATTATTTTGAAATGCACCATTTATGCCATCATGTACAGCGAGCAGATGATTGTTTACAACATTGTGGATCTAGAAACCCCTTTTGAGAGTATCTGCACTAGTATGGCCAATCTAGTCACAAGCGTCCCTTCCAAGAAAGCCATCGGGCCATCTTTCCGAATGGACACGTACTACTTCTCAACCCACAATGTCAAAACGGGCGCAGAGGAACAAGTCACGGTGACGTATGTGAACAGTGTCAATCACTTCTACTGCCATCTTGACAAGAATGCTGATGTGACGCAAGACCTCCAGATGAAAGTGAACAGCCTCTGCCAGCACCTTGGGAAGGTAAAGTTTCCAACAGTCTTTGGAACTTTATGTTTTGCAAGATACACTGATGGACAGTGGTACAGGGCTCAGATCAAGACCACAAGGCCAGCAATTCTGGTTCATTTTGTGGATTATGGTGACACTGTAGAGGTGGACAAGTCTGACTTGCTCCCAATTCCCAAAGAGGCAAATGACATCATGTCTGTACCTGTGCAAGCAGTTCTGTGTGGTCTCTCTGACATTCCTGCTAATGTTTCCAGCGACGTGAATGAATGGTTTGAGACAACTGCGGCAGAATGCCAGTTTCGAGCACTAATAGTGGCCAGAGAACCTGATGGCAAATTGCTGGTAGAGCTGTACCATGGAAACACTCAAATCAATGCCAAGATCAAAAGAGAGTTTCAGATTGCGGTGCAAACAGAAAAGGAGGTTGTCTACCAGGGTCGTAAAGCAAACCATGCACAAAAGACATCAAAAGCTTTTCCAAATCAAGCTACAGACACTGAAGACCATAAACAAGCTCCAAAAAAGAATAACTTCTCAGCCCCAAAACCCCTACATCAAATTAAGACTAAAGAGAAACCTACTGAAGTGAATCAGAAGTTGGCACAGAAACCACCACGTCATCTTTGTGAAAATGGTCAGAAGATCAGAGCAGCTCCTTTAGAGCTGTACAAACCGCCACACCAAAGGCAGTCAGGTGGAGCAATGGTAAAAGCCTCCCAGCAAGCTGCTGATGAAGTGAAACCAAAAAGAGAGACTCTACCCCTTGACGCCAAACACCTGAATTCACAGTCACCCGAAACAAAATCCCAGAGAGAAAACCATTCTGAAAAACTCCCTAAACTCTCAGACCTGCCTCCAAATGACATCACACCTGGTGTGGCAGTGGATGTTTACGTGTCGCATTGCAACAGCCCTTTGAGTTTCTATGTGCAGTGTGTCAGCAAAGAAGATGAAATATTTTCTCTGGTGGAAAAGCTCAACGCTTCAGAATCAACCCCGGACGGCAACAACATCAGAGATGTCCGTCCGGGTGACCTCATTCAAGCAGAGTTCGAGGAAGATTCGTCGTGGTATCGAGCTGTTGTAAAAGAAATCCACAGAGATGGAGTGGCTCTCGTTGAGTTTGTAGATTTTGGAAACACAGCGGTGACATCAACGTTCAAAATGGACAGACTCCCCACATCTCTCCTGCAGTTGCCCGTTTACAGCACACACTGTATGCTGAGTGACGCTGCAGCACTTGGAGAAGAGAGAGTGCTCAATCCAGAAGTGGTGTCTGCATTCAAAGAAGACATTGGTTGCTGTGGAGAGAAGGTACTTAAGTGTCACTTCATCAGCCAAGTGGGATCTGTGTGGGAGGTCAGCCTAGAACACGGTGGTGTGGATATTGTTTGTAAAGTGCCATCTGGAGGCAGTGAAATCACCATGGACACTCAAGTGAAGCAGCAGCCAGCTCAGATCTCTGACCTCAGGCAAGAGGCAGAAAGCCCAGAGAACTCACCAGTGAACCCCTGCTCTCTACGATACCCACAGCAGCAAGATCTTCTAGAAGGCCGACAGCTAGAGGCCTACATCGCAGTCATCAACGATGGTCTTACGTTCTACTGTCAGTACTCTGATTCAGAGGAACTCAACAAGATAACGTTAACTGTCTCACAAGTTGGGAATACAGTAGATAAACGTATTGACCCAGATGATCTCTCCCCTGGAAGCCCTTGCATCGCTCTTTTTTCTGACGATCACCTTTGGTATCGTGCAGAGGTCATCAGCAAAAATGGAGAGAAGCTGTCTGTTCTCTTTGTGGACTACGGAAACATGTCCCAAGTCAGCGTTACAGATGTCAGAGAAACGCCCCCGCTCTTGGTGGAAACTCCGCCACAGGCGTTTCTGTGTGAGCTCGAAGGCTTTGACGCTTCGTGCGGATCCTGGGACTGCGGGGCAGAAGACAAATTGTCCACACTGACATTAGACAAGCTGCTAAAGCTGACTGTTAGCAGAGTAACAAGATCTGACGGAAACATCAAGTGTTTTGTGCACATGGACTGTGAGGACCAGGCAATAAATGAGGTCATGAAAACTTGGTGGAAGTGCTGTACAACGGCCGACACACCAGAGTCAGAAGAACCGATCGCTTCATCTGAACCACCTCCTCAGCCTGAATCAACTGCCTCTGTACCAGAGGAGCAGCTAAAGCATCCTGATATGCAAGACGTGTTTAAAACTTCAACTTGCATTCATCCTCAGAGTGAGCAGAGTGAGAAACAAAGTGGTGAGAAGCTCACAGAGACTTCTACGGCAGATGAGGTCCTTAACTTAGCAGGAAGTCCAAAGCCCAGTGAACGCTCTGAAGACTCTGCTCAGTTGGAGTCTTTGGTCCAGTCCATGGAGGAGGAACAGAAGTCTACCGAGGGGGGTAACATAGTCCCTGACATAGTGGTCACCCCCGAAGATATTTTGCCATGTGATGGTGGCACAGATGAACAGACGTACGTTTCAGTTGATAACAAAGACGAGCAAGAGGCTTTGTTCATGAGCTGTAAGGGGACTGTGGCCACCGGTGAAGGAGCCGATGAGGAGAGCACCTCAGTGGTTCAAGCTCATGATGAAGATGGCTTCGATTCTCCACTGAAGGAGAATATTTCAGAGCCCATAGATGAGCTGGACACTGAAACTGCTGACACAGAAAATACCTCAGCCAACAGTTCGAACAATGAGGCCTTTTCTGGTAAGCAAAACATCCTTCTCTTTCCCTTCTGGTTATTATCACACTCGATGATTGATTTGATTTTCTTTTAAAATTTAGAAAATATTATTGCTTATCATTTATTAGTAATCAATGAAAAATGTATTTATTGCCCCCCCCTTTTTTTCCTTCTTCTTTTTCTTTTCTTTTTTCTTCTGCCAAGCTCCAACTAATGTAAGATGTGACAGACAAGTTGCTGTTTCCAGGGGTAACTCTTCAACAACAGTGAAACTGGTAAATTTAAACTTCAGTTATGACCACATAAACAAATACTGCTAATAATGACTGACTATGTGTTTCTGTAATTTAAGATAAATGTGAATTGGTAAGCTAATAGCTGATGTCCTTTTTTAAGGTTCCCCGTTATGTTGCTCTGCAAGAAACAACAGATGCTACTTTAAATCTCTTTGAAGAGGTACAGTGACTTTAAACATTGTCCTCTTTACTAAATATTGTATTTGTGAATTTGGTGTGATTTGTGTAGATTTAGAAATGATCTTTACTTCATCTTCATGCAAATCAGGCTGTTAGATTTGGTCTTTTGATAATCTGACTTTGTCAAATATCAGACTTTTTCCTTGTTGTTTATTAAATTCAAATGTTATTGTACTGACCAGCTCTGCTGCTCAGTACAGTTTGATTCAGTTTTCATCCTGATGTCTCAGTTGCCCAGTTCAGACCTTTCATTACCATCCGTCTTAAGTGATGGGATTGCATTCAGTGCTAAATACAAGTGTGAGGTGTGTTCAAGTACTTGTAGCGACAAGAAAGGCCATAAATTGGAATTTACAAACATAACATCCTACTTAATGTGAATGTTCATGAGTCAAAATGCAATTAGTTCTTAAACACCTAAAGCTTGACAGTAAAAGGGTGCTTTTATCTTTGTTTAACTTTGTTACATTCAGTGATATTTCAAAACTATAGCAAAGTTGGTCCTTTGCACAGTACAAAATACCTTAAAATTACCATTTTTTAATCTGCCAGACTAACAGACTTCTACCTTCAAAAAGTGATTAAATTTTAAAGATTTAGATTATTACAATATTTCATATTTAATTATTTATTGAATTAATTTATCACAGTACAGTTACAAATAGAAGCAAGCTTAGCCCACCCAAAGAGCCAAAACTTCTCTTACATCACTATAACCCTGTGTAGAAATTGAAATTTGCAGATATTTATGATAAACTACAAACACTTCAAACACTCTCAAAGAAAAACCATTGTGAGGGTTTGGAAACCAGTTTAAAAGTTAAATGGAAACAGACTTTTGCTGTAATCTTAGGCATACAAATAAACGTCTTTTAGTGGTAATGTAGTTTAATTTCGAGAACTAAAGCAGCAGAAACAGCGAGTCCCGCCAATAGACACCCAAACATGGCTCTCCCACGGCAGCACAGAAGTCAGACATGTCTGTACGCTGATGATGACGCTCTGAACGCACGAGCATTTAATGCAGTGTTAAATTTTAGATATAGAAGTCCTGGGGAGGTTGGGGGCCCAGGGAGGGGGTGGTGATGTATTGACTTTGGCGTCTCCTCCAGCCGCAATAAGATGGTTCCATGTGAAAACATACAGACATTTAGTAATGGATTCCATGCCTTCATAATGCTAGGGGGAATGCTGAAACTACAATAAAACATTAACTTGTCCCAATTCACATAAATAGGAGTTAAACTCTAAAGATCTCAACATAAACATGAATTTGTAGCAGTTTTTGGAGAGCCATTTGTTCCTGGAATTGGAACATGTTTTTGTTGTTGTTATTGTACATCATAATGCCAGATTATTGGAAAACTTGTCTTTAATTTGATGGGGTTTTTTCCATCCCTTTAGGCTGAACTGGTGCCTTCCTCGCTTCATCTCCCAGTACAGGTTTGTGGTGAGTGCTGCCTTTATTTTGTCACGCATCACTAAAGTGTTTTGTTTCTATGAAAACAGCATTTAGTGAAAAGTTTTATATGTTGCATCCTGCTATGCTCAGCTCCACTGGTATTAGTTGTCTGTGTTGGATCTAACGCTGAGCTCGTTGGTGAACGTTTTCAGTTGATCTATCACTAAATTCAGCAGCATTTCCCTCAGCACAAACAGCCATACTTTCAGCCTTTATGTTCAAATACATACTTTATTTGAAGGATAACCATATGCGGTGTAAAACACAGATACTCAGTAGTTGTTTCCAAATGTCTGTGTGTATTTGCAGCTCTGCTTGAAGCCTCTGACACGGCCATCGGTGAAGAACACAGCAACACCATTTCCTCTCCAGAAACGGTATCTTTCTTTCTGTTTGGAGCTAAACATTCCTCCTTCTCAGGTCGGGTTTTATTTTATCTTTAGGTTGTGCGTTTTGTCCTGCTGCCGTTTTGCCCATATCTTTTGAACACAACATATCAGGAACTATGAGAGGAAATGTCATCAAATCAGACACAAACTTCCTCTTGAGTTGGTTTAAAGTGGTGGTCATTGTCATCTTCAGTTCCTAATAAAGACTGAAGAAATCTTTAATTTATCCTAAAAAAAGGTTCTACTATGTCTGGAAAAATAAAATCTTAAAAATACATTTCTTAAAAAAAACTTCTTAAGGAAAACAAGAAACAGAATTTTGAGGATTTTTCTCATAAGCAGGAATAACTGCAAACTTTTTGTTCTCAGGAATGTTCACTGTAGTCGGTCCTCATAATTTCATGTTAGCAGTGGCTGCTGCTTATAACTCAGAGTTAATACAGGGTTACTAATTAGTTCTGGCAAATTTGACTTTTACAAGAAGTGGCTTCTTAACCCATGTTTCTGTTGTGGTTAAATTTGGTTTAGTTCAGTAAATACAAACTTCTTTACTTGGTTCTGATGGGAACCACTTTTGCGATATCCCACCTAAAAAAAAAAGTGAGACCCACTCAAGAACTGTTTCAGTTCCTAACACAAACGTCTCTTTCTTCTTTCTCTTTCTGTTCTCCTCCCACTTTCATGTTAGTGATGCAGAACGCTGCTGTATTGTCCACACCAGCAGCAGCAGAAACCACAGACAACATCTCTGAACAACATGCGGCTCCACAGCTTCACTGAAACTAAAAGTATTGTGGTTTCAGCAAAGTGTCTCAAGGCACGACTCATACAGTGTGAAAGATACTCCACGTATCGTACTGAGTCAGAACTCGCTGACAGGAAAACAGGAAAGATGAATCATCTTCTGTTGCTGTATTTTGTGTAAATGAACCAAACAACTGGATCTGCGTAGTTACTGACGATTCAGTCCAGGTGGTTGGCAGTGCAGTTCCTTAACAGCTTTGGATTTACTGGCTATTAACTCACACATGCTGATCAGTTTGTATTTTCACCAAGTCCTACCCCCACCTCATCATTATATCACTGTTTCATACTAATAGGATGCAAAACGGTTACCATTTCACTCCCAGGCACTCATCATATGAAACTATCAATATAGTGAAGTGAAGTGAGATTTATTTATATAGCCCTTTTCAGCAACAAGGCGATCCAAAGCGCTTTACAACAGAAACAAATACAGCAGGTACATAATGAAAAACACAAAAAAAAGAAAAACACATCAATCATGTATAATCTAAACGAAACATGTATAATTTAAATGAAATATAGGATAATCTAAATAAAATCACAAAACCAGACATATCTAAGCTGAGAGTCAAAATAGTAGCTAAAATAAATAAAATCATGTTAAAGTTAAAGCTGAACTAAACAACAAGGCACCAGCTTTCGTAATTATAGTATTATAGATTACTTCAGACCTAATATTTTATAAATTTCTTTTTTTTTTTTAAAAGTACTATTTCCATGAACCAATGATCAAAATATTTTCAAAACTGTTCTTCACTACATTATATCATCTATGCTGGAGCTTGTAAACACTCAGTCCTGATGTGTAAATTATATGTGCCAGAGACAGATTCTTGATATTGAAGGTGTATTGAAGCAGATGCTGCTTTTATTTTAAGGCAAACATATTAAACTCTCATATTATTTTAGGAGTTTAATGCCTGATGTGAACAGCATTTTTAGGATTTCTTTTGTCTTGAGAGCTGGAGATTTCCAGAAAAATATTCAAAGCTACAGCCCCAAATACCCAGGCCTAAACACACCAAAAAATAAAAGAAAACTGGTGAGTAGACTAAACCATTTATGTCAGGGTGGCTGCCAAAGTGAGTACAAAGAGGTTTTTTTTAAAAAAAAATTGCACCCAAAAATCATGGCTACATGGTGACTGCAGTTGGTAATGTATGATTTGATCGGAAGCCTTTACCTTTATAATAAACAATCCTATAATTCTGCAGGGATGAAGCACTGAGCAATCCATCTTCAACCCAATCTTTGTCTAAAATTAAATGAAAAATATAACTTAAAAGCAGCATTTCTTGAAGGAATGCATATTTCCTGTCGACCTTGCCAGCCAAACCTGGCAAAGATCTCACATGATCTGTTCGAGTCTATGTTGGGAAGGACTCTCGGCTCCTACCACATCAAATCTTTAGCTCAGTATCTGTATAATTGACGGGAGTTCTGTCCATTTTTGTGTTTGCCTGACTGTTTCCTTGTAAAACAATTGATAGTTTGTGATTTCTTTCAGGAATTAGAAACTTATTGGCAGCTCGTTGTTGGAACCTTTGTGAATGTCTGACATGTAAACATTGTCTTCGTTGCTGCTTAGGCTGCCGATCGTGAGGAGTTGACCTGCTGTGTTGAAGAGACCCGCTCAGCAGGTATTACACCTCATCTGCTGGAAAGGACAAAGCGGCATCTGGAACTTGTCTCAAACCCTTCTCAGTTTAGTTTCCACGAGTCAAAGTGTGAGGAAATGTGAGACGACTTTGTGAGACGTTGGCGAAATTGTGACTGATTAGAGATAATGCTGAGAGCTGCAGCCTTGTGTAGGTCCAGCAGCTTCTGCGCTTCTTCTGAGGTTCATATCGCTTGATAAAGACAGAATGATTGCTGGATGGGGAGAGGTCCAAGTTGGAGTTAAATTTCTTATTTGCACCCATAACTTTTGCATCGCTGTTGCACAACGTTCATGTGACTGCCGATCGGCTGTCACAAGTGTCAGAAATTCACAATTTTGTCACGAGAATGTCATGCAAATGTCCCTGGGAATGTTGTGCAACAGGGCTGTGATCGTTACTCCTGGCCCAACATTTATGTGACATATGCAAACATGTCATAAGGTAATCCACTGTGACTGCAAGTGAAACTTTGCATTTTTCTCCTCTCCGTCTCGTCGCCAGCAGTCGCAGCCCCTTAACCACAGAATGTTCGGCTTTCTTGTTACAGAGCTGCTTTGTAGGAATGAACAGGATCTGTAGATTCCTCTTGATATGTAGCATTTCATGATTTTCTTTGCACGGCAGATTTAGAAGAGCCATGTGTTCATGAACGACTGCCGAGTGAAGCAGCAAGTTGTGTGATCACAGAGGAAATAAGTTGCGACAAAGTGAGTTTCCACATATACGTCTACGAGGACACCGAGTATTTAAACTCAGTCTTCAGTTCTTAGTATTTAAACTGATGTAATTAACTGTTCTGGGTTTTTTGAATGGTTACCAGGAAGATGTTGGTCCAGAGATAAAAGATGACCCGAGTGACGCAGCAGCACCAGCTGAACAATCAGATCAGGTAGAAAAACACAAGCTGCTGTTACATAAAACAATATAAGTAATGCATAACTTCTGTTTTACTTTATTCCATATCTCTCTTTAATGTTTATATAAGTGTAGATTGTCAGTTTATTAACATTTGTTGTATTTCCTGACATTAAAACTAGGTCCAGAATAAGTCAGTTGGTGAGTAATATTTTGTCTGACTAATATGATAAATGATAATAAATACTAGTCCAGTTTTATTACAAAGTGAGGTAAAATTTCCTTAAAGAAGTTAATTAAAAGATGCAAGTTGGGAAACAAATATCCTGCAGTCCAAACCTTTATTATTTGTTTTCTCTCAAACATGTTGTGGGTTAAAGGTCATTAAAGTCACAGCTTTTCTTTCATAATGTTATGGTTCTTAAATGCAAAAAACATCTTATATATCAACCAAACAAATGAAGAACAAAAGGTGTATTTTAAGTTACTTTTTGTATGTTTCACGTTGTTCATTAGTTTTTTGATTTTTTTAAAAAATTTTTATTTCTTATCAGCCTGGTCTATAGAACAGAATATTTTTAGTTTTTTGGTTCTGATCAGTTTCACTTTTATTGTTGCACAATAGAAACTGGCGTGTCATTGTACTTTGCAGAAACCTGTGTAGGAAATGGAGTTGAAACCAGAGAAGTTGCCCAGCAGCTGGAGGTGTCCTTAACTTCTGTTCCTGATGAGGTGAGGACCTCCAAGTCAAACCAAGTTTCATTCTCCTGTTGCCCTGAGGGTTTTATTCATCTGCTCTGTAGTTTATGTTTGGAGAGTTGATGGTTTCCTCTGTTTCAGGATGACTGGACAACTGAAGATGAGTCTTCACCTTCTCATGACGATCAACTTCTTGGTTTGCCAGCTTCCTTTTTATGTCAAACTATTCTTCAGCACTTTCTGAGCCGTTTTCTCTCATCTAAAGATTGTTTCCATCTGTTCAGATTTGCCAGATGATTCTGAGCCACAAACCCACCCAGATTTGGTAAATAATTATCTCATGTTATTCTAAATTAGGCTATTAATTGTCTCACCTCTTGAGTGCATCCTGTTTCTCCTGGTGTTTTAGAGCAACGTGATGGAAGAGTTGACGTCACTCGTCGGCGACATCCATTTGTCAGACATCAGCCGAGGTATCGCACTCGAACGACTTTGTTTTGAAGCCTCGCTTTGTGATTTAGCATCTGTCTCCACAGGCAGGTGTTTACTCACTGGCAGCGTCAGTTTCCTGTGAGTTTCAGTTTCGACAGCGCCCCCTGTGTGTCGTTGTCTGTGGAACATGATTGGAAATTCAATCCAGTCTTATGAGCGTCACTTCTCTGTCACTAACCCATAAAAATCAGAAGGAGGTGGGATTTATTTCATATAAACTGATACTTGTGTCACGTTTGGTGACCTAGGAACAAATCCTCGATGGAAGCAGAGAGAGGGGACTTTCTGTACAGTAACTCCTGCTTCAGAACCTTCACCACAAATTAATTTTATCTAAATGTTCGGACAAGTCTTAGAAAAAGGTCAACACAAATGTTAAAATGAATATACAATATTACATTATTTTCTGCACTATAAAGGCGCACTGGATTATAAGGCGCACTGTCAATGAATGGTCCATTTTTGAACTTTTGTCATACATAAGGCGCACCGCGCTCCATTCAAAATGGATGATTTCGGTGCTCTAGCGGAGCTGGTTCGCCTGTTTCAGCATTTATATCATCTTACTATGAGAGATCCCAAAGATAATCAAACGGTTCAAAACTCAAAGAAGAATACTGCACCGACGTAAGCGTCAAGTATAAACGCCTCCACCGCTCGCTCAGGTCCCTGCGCTGTGCACAACTATAATGCCCCTTTTACATCGGCTCTAAAGGTCCCGGCTCCACTCTACTCTGCTTGCTTTGCATGCGTTTCCATCTGCATTTTTTCGAGGCCAGCCCTGCTTCTTTGGTCCCTGCTTCGGAGTAGGGCCAGCCGGGCCGGCCCTGCTTCGTGGGCGGCGCAAGCTTAGCTCCTGTTCACTCATTGGTCGTGGGTGTGACCAGATGCAAGCATAAAGAGCGAAGGTAGGAATATAAACAACAGC
>NC_051448.1:19295004-19297776 GCF_001649575.2 Kryptolebias marmoratus | reverse complement strand
GCGTTAGCTTACCCTGCAACGTTTATGCCATCTGTCCCCCAGCTGAAGGCCTGTAAAGCCTGAAATCTCCGGCTGATAACAGCTGTCCTACTCCGCGCAACAATCGCAGCATCCAGAGCATTTCTTCCACTGCGCCTCTCTTCCTGAAGTCTCAGGAGAATCCCCATAAGTTTAAAAACCAGCAACAACACAGGGCCAACGTTGTCCATAGCGCTTCCATTGTTTACACAACTGGCGCCAAGTTCCAGTAGCGCACCCCCCCACCCCCCACGCCGCGGCCCCACCTCCCGCAACACAAGGAGGCGTTTGCTACCGACCAAACTGGCCGGTGTGAACGCGATGCATTCTTTATAGAGCCGAGTGGAGTAGAGCCGGACTTCTGAATTAAGGCCCGTGTAAAAGAGGCATAACTGAGTCTTAATGCTGCAAGTGCCGCGGCTTTGTAGTTTACCAAAGTCGCACTAAAACATTACGACTTCTTACATATATAAGGAACTCCGGATTATAAGGTGCACTGTCGTTTTTTGAGAAAATTGAAGGCTTTTAAGTGCGCCTTCTAGTCTGGACAATACGGTCCATTATTTGAGTGAAAACAGACTGCCTTAAATGTAGTGGGAATTATTATTTTTTCTCCTCTTTTCAGACTCAGGAGAAGCTGAAACAACAATAGAAGACTGTGATGAGCACGTTCCAACTTCTCCACAAAACAAGGTAAAGAAAGAAAAGGAGAAAATAAATATATTTTTGTTTGTTTTTTAACTGGGATCAGTCTTGTGGGACTTCATTATGAGCAGCACAAAACTGTAGAATAATTGTTCTGTAGGATTTGTTGCGTTTACAGTGAACTGTTGGGGTTGTAACGAGACGCTCGTCTCACCAGACGGAACGAGATGAGATTCTAACAATGATTTTAAGAAGACAAATATTTTTCCACAAACTCAACTCAGTGATGTATTTATATTTTTGTCTTTTCTGACCACCGAAGGGGTCAGAAAACAAATTTGCTATGTTTTTCTCAAATTTCTAGTGTCAGAATATTCATACAGAAATATGAAACTTTTTCTTTATTTGTTTTAATCAGTCAGAACAAACAGTTTGCTGGAATTTTCTAATTTAAAGACTATTTTCTTATATCCTCCTGTTTTTACATTTTACCAAAGGCTATCAATACAGCTCCACAAAACCTCAATGAGTTCAAACAGCTCCAAACATTTCACCTTAAATTTACAGGATAAAATAAATTCAGACAGATACTGTAGCTGTGACGTGCTCTGACAGCTGAAGACTGACTGAAGTCGTCATTAGAGTGAAACTTCTTTCCTTGTTTTTTTTTTTATTTTTTATTTTTTAAATCATCACAGAGAAATGTCAGACAGACTCTTCCTCTCAGCACGTAGCTGCAGAGGGAAGCTGCTCATCACACGGCTGAATGACGTCACCAAGCGCCTGACATGTTTGTTTAAACTGTGGCCACACAAACAATTTAAAGTGGAAGGAACGTTTTTGGTTCGTGATAGTTTTGAAGTTGATGAGAAATCTTGTTTTAGTCTCATGGCACCCGGAGTGAAGCGTACTGAGGAGTTTCCTCTTCACTGGTGCAGGGATGTACATTTCTATAAAGTGCAGAGAAATGAACAAACGGTTGATTATTTGGTCATATAATAGAGAAATTCAAACAAATGAACAAACAAATAATTAAAAAGGAATGGTCAGAAGCTAAAGGCTTATTATGCCTCTCCTTTCAATTTCTCAGAACAAAACATGTAAAAAAAAAACAACAATACCCACACATGAACAAAAGAAAGGAAAAAACAAACCAAAACAATAATGATATCATCCCTATATATACATATAAAAATAAATCATCATTACTATTTTTCATTAATAGTATTACTTTTTATCAATAATACAGGCATTTAATTCGCATATATTAATATTATTATCATCATCACAACTTGAATTACTATAAACTATAACTCTTTGTTAATTTTCATTTGAATTTATTTCTAAAACTTAACAGAGAACCACTAAATTTAATTTTGTTGCTTAAATTGTTCCACAGTTTAACACCCAAAGCTGAGACACATCTGTAATTGACATTAGTTTTTATTTTGCTTACTTCAAAAATAAAAGACTCTTAAATTATAACTACTTTCCCTGAATTTAAAAAACCTTAAAACCTGTGTTTAGTTCCATACAGAATTTCCAATATTCTCAAATACGCTGTATCAGAAGACCTTATATAATTGAATTATAGAATCAAACTAACTTTTTTAAAGTTGAATCTAAATAAATAAGCCTTGTGCTGCTGACAGATTAACAGATCGATATAAAGAATGTTTTCTACACACACTTAGTCACTGGAACACACCCTCCGGTCCCCCTTTTTGAATAAGGGGACCACCACCCCGGTCTGCCAATCCAGAGGAACTGCCCCCGATGTCCACGCGATATTGCAGAGTCGCGTTAGCCAACACAACCCTACAACATCCAGAACCTTAAGGTACTCCGGGCGAATCTCATCCACCCCCAGAGCCCTGCCACGAGGAGCTTTTTAACCACCTCGGTGACCTCAGAGATTGGAGAGTCTGACCCAAAGTCCCCAGGCTCTGCCTCCTGAATGGAAGACGTGCCGGTAGGATTTAGGTCTTCGAAGTATTCGGCCCACCGACCCACAACGTCCAGAGTCGAGGTCAGAAGCACACCACCCTCACTATAAACAGTGTTGGTGCTGCACTGCTTTCCCCTCCTGAGACGCCGTATGGTGGACCA
>NC_051448.1:19292270-19292924 GCF_001649575.2 Kryptolebias marmoratus | reverse complement strand
ATGTTTCTCGGCTGGCCTGGGAACGCCTTGGGATTCCCCCGGAGGAGCTGGTCCAAGTGGCTGGGGAGAGGGAAGTCTGAGTCTCCCTGCTTAGGCTGCTGCCCCCGCGACCCGACCCCGGATAAGCGGAAGAGAATGGATGGATGGACTTAGTCACTGAGAATGATTTTGTTTGTGTCCAAACCTTTGACTGGTTTTTGTTTTTATGAAACAATAAGGCTCTGCAACAGCTGTTCCCAGCCTTTAGTTTAATTTTTTTAATCTTTCGTATCCACAATAAAGCTGCTTCCCCCCCCGTTATTTATTATTTGTTATTTTGAATCCTTTTTTCCAAGATGTTGGGTTTTTTTCTGTCTAAAATGTTAGACCATTTGAAATGATTTAATGTCCAAAGCTGAGCTGTGCTGCTGTTTAATTTCCTATAAATCCATAAAACACACAATCTTGTCAAAGACACCTCAGTGTGTGACAGCAGGGATTAATCACGTAGATTAGTTTTTACCACATGTACAAAACAGGGGTGGAAATTAGCACCCGCCACCCGCCAAATGCGGGTAAATATTTGAAGTGGCGGGTGAATTTGATCAACACACACGCCACTGTGGTGGGTTGGCAATTTGAACAGAAAAGGTGTTATTTGTCCTCCTGACATAT
>NC_051448.1:19257490-19291873 GCF_001649575.2 Kryptolebias marmoratus | reverse complement strand
ATATTTGGTTCCCACTGGTAACTTTTGCAAAAAAACAACAACAAATGTCTCCAAATTCAGAGGACTTATTGTCCGTGATGAGAGGAATAAACACAGTTAAAGACTTGTTGGTAAATTAACTGGTTGTTGTTGGAAATTTTTTTATCTAAATAACATTCGACCTGAAAAAAACTGAGAAAACTCCCTTAAAAATATTACAACAGTTCACTGCAAACCCACTGTGGCTGGTGGACAAAATTTTTAATTTCCACCCCTGGTACAAAATGATAAAAACTCATTTTTGATGTTTGTGTCCTGGAACCGTCACACACCTCCTGAGATGTCTGAGAGCCCGGCCGCTCCCTGGCATGTTTGTGGATCTGTTGGAGTGATTCCCACGGCTGTTTTTCACTCGTGAATGTTATTTTTCAGGATCTCGAGGGAAGCTTGCTCACAGAGCAGACATCGTCCTCTGCTGAGGACAGCTTTGGTAAGTTGCCTTCTCACTCTCTGAGGCTTTGTAATGTTAGATATGAGTGGAAAAAGAACTTGAATGCTATTCTTTGTTTGAATACTACAAATAACTGTAGTTTTGAACAAATATTGATTAAAAAAGGGGCAGTCTGACACTAAAAAGCTTCATCAAGGTTAAGTAGAAAAAGAAAATCAGGATCCTGATGATTTGTTTTAACTGTTTAATGTTATCGTATTTACTTTAAATGGAACAACCAAAAAAGGGGAAAAAAAAGAACCTTATATGTAGCAAAATTCAGCAACATTACTTACCTGTTTTCTCTAAATGTACTGACAGTGTTACCTTTCTTTGAATTGTGATGGAAAGGTCCATGAAAAGGATGTGACATCAACACTCAGGGAGACGACAACAAGAAACCTGTCGTACTTTTCTAGTCTGTAGTTTGTTCTTTGTTCTTTGATTTAGTTTCACAGTTAAGTTTATTTACAAAACTTTTGTTTCCTGAGTTAGAAGCATTAAAGACCACTTTGATAAGCAGGATTTTACTTATTTTTGACTTTAGTCCTGCCTACATTGTCCATACTTGTTACAAATTAAACAGTTTATGAACTGAAACCCTTCAATAGCCGAGGAATCCTGAGAATCAGAACAAACCAAATAAAGTTTAGGCAATTGGACGATTATATTGGCCAATGGAGTCTATCAGCTGTAGTTTTTAAGGACCATATTTTCTGCTTTATTTGAGCTTGTTTAACTTTCCCTCTCAAGAGGTTTGATCTGTAAATAAACGTACAATTCAGATCAGCGAGCGGTATCGGCGTTTCTATTTGACGCTTACGTTGATGCAGTATTCTCTGATAAGACAGGTGGCAGTATGCTACATAACCAGTGGAAATGAAGTAAAAACTAAAAAGAGGACAAAAGAAAAGAGTTGACGCCACACACCGATTAAGGCTGCGTGCCGTACAGCACATATTCAGGAGGAAGAGCTGCTGTGTTTCTGGCTGTGATACAGAAAGGATGCTTCAACTTAAAGCATTCAGTTTGACTTTCATTGATTTATTTGCATCAAATGAAATGTTGAATATAAGGCATTATAAGGTATTCTTACCATAATAGACCTTAATAAAACCGTAACTGTTTAAAATAACTAAGAAAATGATCCATTGAGGTCTACAGTAGATCATTTTATTAGTTATGATTCGCCCATCATAGGACCAATATTTCTTCCCTCTGTGGTCTGAGCCGTTTGGTTATCTTTGAGATCTCTCACAGAGGGATCATAAAAATGCTGATACAGGCGAACCAGCTCCGCTAGAGCACCTTCGAAATCGCTCACACAGTCCGCACCAAGTAACAAAAATTGGATGTTTAGACCACGCGCTGCAACACCGCAGAGAGCCAGCGTGCAGGGGTGGGCACGGCGTGATTGCGTCACTGTTGGCGCACATATCCTCATGCAATGTTCAACGCGTTGCGTAAAAACCTAGCTTCAGCCTACGGATGGAACACCGCTCAGCAAAATGAATTAGTTTAATATAGCAACAATTTTGGTTATAGTATAATCAAAATGAAAAAAAAACTCCAAATAAACAAAACCAAATTTGTGTTAAAAGAAATAAACAATCACAGGGGTCATAATGGCAACTGTGTAATTAAAGAACTGAACAAAAACAACAAAAAACAAAACAGTCGTCACTCATATAAGGTAGAATGGCTTTAAATTTAAAATATGGACTCAGGTGTCATTTTCAAACCCACCAGGTCATAATAAGACATAAATAATGTGGCTACAATGTCATTTTTCTCATTTATAAGACATTTAACAGACAACAGGCAAATATAAAAACAGATGCAATGAAGTCCCACCACAGGAAGATTGTTTTTTTTTTCACTGATCAGCTGTAAAATATCTCTTTAATTGGCTGAATTATATCCATTTTTGTGTTTGCTAAGGTTGCTTAGCTGTAGCAGCCATCTTAAAAGAGGATGATTCCAGAAATGAGTTAATCAGTTATGGATGTGAATCTAATAATTACATTCTGAAAGTTTCATTAAAATCCAATTAAGTGGTTCATGAGACGACAAACGAACACACACAGACACCACTGCCAGTCAAACATCACTGATTTGCATTCGGCGGCGGAGGACAAACGTCAGTTTGTGGAACTCAAAGCGACCATTATGTCATAGCACAACTCCAGGTAGCAGCGGCCGTGTCCGGTTCTAAAAAATAAACTTCTTTTATTGTCTACTAAACCTTTAGTGGAAACTTAGACAGAATGCAGAGCTGAGAAATGAGAAACTTAACGACTGGTTAAATATAAATTGATAACGTTGAAAGTAATAATAGCTTTCAGCTGTTTGTTCAGGATTTCCATGTTGCTTTCTGTTCCTATTAACTTGTTTATTCCTCTTGTTTCTAGAGGCCCAGCTGTCTAAGATAACCCAGCTCTCCTCCGCCGTCCTGCTCGCTGAGCAGCAGCCGGAGGAGTGACCTCCTCTTTTCTGTTTGTGATGACCTGAAGTTCATCCGCTTTTGTTGTACCTTAAATCAAACCAGCGCAGATCGGTTCGCTTTGTTGTGTTTGTTCTGAGCACTCAGCGCCCGTGTTGATGTGTTTCCATTCACCCGATGTCTGCTTTCATCGTTCATCCAGTTTAATATGCCTCCGCCGAGTTAGTCGTTGTTCAGACTTGTTTGTATTTTTGTTAGTTTCGGATTTCTTTCGGAGCACTGTCGGTAAAGATCAGTTCCAGGAAGCTGCCACACCTTGAAGAATTTGATTTTTGATTTTTTTGTTGTTGTTGTTAAACATTTAAAATATTTATTTCAAGTGAAGTGGTATGCAAGAAAAATAATTTGTATTTGCTTTGAACATGTATTTGCTTTAAAGATATTTTTGTGTTGGTACAATAAAAATTCGAGGTTAGTGTTAAAGTGTTGATGTTTCCGTCGTTCTTTAAAACAGATTATATTTAACCTGCAGTCTCTCCCGTCTCCCAGGTGTCTTGGTCTCTCTCACTGTTCCCCTTCTTCACGGTCACTCAGTTTGTGAGGACATCCTGCTTCTGGTAGATTAACAAGTCTCATATTTCTTCCATTTCTTGACAGTGGATTTAACAGAACTCCTGGGGATGTTTAGGGTCTTAAATCCTTCTGAATCCGTCCTGTAACTTGTACTTCTCAATAATCTTTTCTCTGAGTTGAATTAGGACAGTCACTTATTTTATATCACCTATTTTTATTTAATTCATATTACTCTGGATACATTTGATTTCACTTTGACATTCAAGGTTTTTTTTCCACTCACCGGCCTTTTTATTAGGCACACTAATAATTGATTGGCTGATTAGTTATTTGTGTTAATCACACAGCAGCAACTCACTGCCTTTAGGTATGCAGACGTGACGAAGATGACGAAGTTCAAACTGAGCATCAGAATGGACAAGATTGGCTGCTCTCCTGGGGGGGGTTACACACAACCATCTCTAGGGTTTAAAGAGAGAAACTGACAAAGGAGCTTAGCTTTTTTGTCAGAGGAGAATGGGCAAACAGGTTTGAGATGACAGACGGGCAACAGTAGCTGAAATAACCCACTCGTTACAAACGCAGACATGTTTCCTGTGTAGTGATCTGCAGAATCCAGAAACACAGATGGGCCGCAGCAGCAGACCCCACCGGGTGCAGCTCCTGTCGGCTAAGAACAGGAAACTGAAGCTACAGTTCACATAGACTGGGCAATAAGAGATTGGGGGAAAAAAACATGGCCTGGTGGGATGAGTCTCACATCATGTATACAGCAACTGTGTTTAAAAGTGTGGCTTTAACCGTTAAAATCAACACGGTCTGAAAGCGAAACATCTCAGGAATCACTGGATGTACAAACACAACTCAGCCAGTTCGACAGCTCCGGAGTTAATTTTGGTGTGGTAGTAGCTGAGAGTCATCTTCAACACATTGTTGAGAGCAGCACCACCTACGCTGCAGTCGTGACTCTTCTTCCCTACAAACCAGAACAAATTAGAGACAACCTGAGTCCGATTTATTTGCCGTTTTCTTTTTTAACCTGTAGAGTTTTCACTTGTGCTCTTCAGGTGACCACAAGCATCTGTTGTTCCTTTTAATTTCCATGGAGGTTTTCCAAATATTCTCCATTGCACTTGTTATCCAACTTCTAGATAATTGATCCCAACATTTCTGAGTATGGCTGGAGGGATTCTAAGTACCGCAGCTGGAGAACCATGAGTGCGAGGCAACAAAATACACAATCACAGAGGATACTTCTGCACTGAATGTCTTCATCTCCTGTTTTGTCTCATACACCTTAAAAACTGAAAAGCAGCAACCGAAGAAGGAAGCATTGACAACTTACACCAGATTTATTGTTTGTTTTTTTTATTATTGTGGAAACATGCAGATCTTTTAGATGGTTATAAAAGTTGTACATGGCATTCAGCGAGAATGAACCGTACGCAGTTATGGAACATACAGCAGCTTTATAGTGTTTTATAGGTGCGTGACAGTCATCTGGTAAATCAGAACAGATGCCCTTTAACCATCTTGGCCCGGCTCTTTATTAAAAATGAGTCTAATCTTACCCTTTTGTTGCTCATTGGTTCCATGATTAAAACCGGACGATCACAGCAATCAGGGACTAGCTTGGTTCTGGTGGGAAATCGTCTAAAAAAGTTAAAAGATTTATCTAAAATATTTGTTCGCTTTATATACAAAGGTGAAACCCAATACGAGGATCCTTTAAAACAGATTTTACCAGCAGGGAAAGGAAATGTTCCGCTGCGACATTCAGAGCTTGCGATACAAGCAGAACTACACTTGGTGCTTTAACCTTCCTGCCGATGAGGTAGATGGGCTTTTTCCTCTCCGTTGTTACTCCCGACATGTTACCCCTCAGTACATTTCAAACCAAATGGCTTGGCATCTTTGGACCACTGCGGAGATTCCTGAGTATTTGAGGCACTGTGGCAGCTCACATGGCAGACTGAAGTAAGGGTATGTTAGTCCCTTGGATGAGGTTTTCGTCCTCCCCGTCAATCAGAGGGTACCACTGGTTAAAGTTCTTCTCTAGACCTGCAAAAACCCAAGAGAATCTTTTTTTAAAAAAAAAAGAAAGTTGTGCAGCTTTAACCAGAGGCTGGGACTGACTTGAGTCTGGGTTTTCTTACCAAGGTGGCGTTGCAGGAAGGCTAGGCTCGCTTTGTTGGAGAGGTCTATGGCGAGTTCTGGGTCGATCTCTCCTTTCAGCTTCATCAGCTTCCCGATCCAGTTGCTCGTCATGAAGGTGAAGTCTGGAAAACTCTGGTGGACCGTACCTCTGGAAGAACAAAGACGGAATGAGTCGGAATTGTCGTTTGGCATCACCCGGGACCGCATCGAACGCTCTCCAACGGCCGCCGTCTTCATCGGACCTGATGGTGATCATTTTCCTCTGCACAACTGCTGAGTCCAGCTTCCTCATGCGACTGATGTTCCCCGCCCACTGGAACTTCTCGGAGTTGATGAAGAAAATGGGCTGCTTGACCCGCGGGAAGATTTCGTCATCTAAAGGGAACATCCAGGAGTCGAGAGCTACTCCGCACCTGATCAGAGAACAGAACCTTGCTGAGCGGATAATGCCACACGAAGGTCCGCTCTTCAATGATTCCAGAGCCGACTACCGTCTCAATCTCTAGATTAGAGGTTTCTTAAAAAAAAAAAGGAGCGTACTTGAATTTAACCTCTTTGCAGAGAGCTTCAACAGCCGTCGCTCCACCGAAGGAGTGGCCCATCACTGCCGTTCGACACAGATCCATGGAGTTCTGTCAGCCAGGAAAATGAAAACAATAAAAAGGGATCAGGTTAGCTGTGGATTTCACCACCAGTAAGTACAGAACAGTCTTTTTGTTTTGGTCAACAGATTCCATCTGGAGGCGCCGTCTACACTGAACCACAGCTGGAATGCAGAGGAGCTGGTTCCGTTTGGAAGCTAATGACAAACTGAGTAATTAACTGGTTCTTCAAAAGCTGAAATCGGTGCCGAAAAATGTGCTGTTGGGAGCCACAGAACTTAAAAACCAGTGAGAGAAACACCTCCTCTATCCTGACATGAACCTGTTCTTGGAGGGGAAAAGCTTCCACAGAGGCTATCAGTACGATCTCTTTGGAAACTTCCTTCCAACTTTTCAAATCAGTTCTGTCGCCGTGACGCCAGCTGACGTGCTCCGGCTTGTTTTCTGCTCGACTTGTGAAAAGCCTGACGCCAGAACCTCGCTGGGCTGTGGCTGTTGGCGACTTGCTGGTGGCACAGAATTGAGAGAAAACGCGCTTAGAATCTGAGCTGCCCTGTTCAGACCTGGGACTCTGATATTGATTGTTGATTGTCTTTAATGCTCTCTATATTTTGTGCACAATATATAAATAAACCTGTTTGAGTGATTTCATCTAACAGTGCCTGAACAGTTGCTGCCACAACAAATCACAGTGAACCGAGACGCGCAAACGGTGCGCCACACGTCGCACAAAGTCCCAGAGAAAGTTAGGCGAAAGTTTTATCAGGTGTATGAGTAACTACTCGCAACAACCAATCAGACCCTCTCAGTCCAGCAAGCATCTTACCATCAGACATTAGGCAATAAGGACCTCAGAGAAGAAGCTCAGAAGCTGCTGGATGAGGATCAGCCTAAACTGCTGAAGGCTGTAACAGATCCCTTCGCTGCGGTAAAGAGTGGCCGGATCACACGGTGCCTGTAACATCAGGTTCTTATTACCAGGGCCGGATTTAGGAGGATGGGGGCCCCTGGGCTTGAGTCAACATGGGGGCCCCCTATATATATATATATATATATATATATATATATAGTTTGTTTTGGTTGAGATGATGAGCAGAAAATGACTGAACAGTAGGTTTTCACAACTTACAACTTTAATAATTAACTTAATAACTTTAATAATAATAATTTGAGCCTGTCTTATAATGCAGACATGCAAAAACTGTTTTGTATCTACAATCATTCAAATTATTACTTTAGTTTAGCAGATAAACTTTAAAAAAGACCAATTTTCTTTTCAAATTCTTTCACAGCCCCAAAGTTCTTTCAACATAACAATTTTAGCCATGTCAAAAAGTTTGGACACCACTGCCGTAACCAGTTATACCAAGCCCTTTCAGTAAGGAGTGAAAGGGTTATCAGACTTTTAAGCCTTAGTTTGATATGGACTTTGAAAAGATGCCCACTTTTCTGGATTTTTTTGCTGCAAAGTCCTTGACAAGATCACTGAAGTCCAGCTTTCTCACTAAATCACTCTCAATAGACATGAGAGTCAAATGGTTCAGTCTTTCCTGTCCCATTGTAGATCTGAGTCTATTCTTAACTATTTTAAGCTTGGAGAATGATCGCTCACCACTTGCATTTGTGACAGGAAATGTCAGATAAAGCCTGAATGCAATATCCACATTTGGGAAGATGTCCTGCAGTTTCTTTTCCCTAATGAAACGTAAAAGCAATGGAGCAGATGTGATGCCTTTCTCACGAATAAAATCTTTAAACTGGACAATTTCCTCCACAAAGTCCATCTCCAAGTCAGCTGAATATGTACTTTGGAGATGAGATGCTTTGTTTCTTAGCTCTGGAACAGTAAAACCAGAAAAATTGTTCAGGAAGCCAAAAGTGTTGTTGAGGTTATCATATGCAGCATACCTGCGATCGATTTCAGAAAGCAATCTGTCAACAACCACCAAAAAAACACTGGTGGAGAACTTTTGTTGAGCTGATAACTCAACCTCTGAGGTGGCGCTCTCTCCAAAAAATGTTTTTGGAGTTTTTTGTCTTTGAGCAGTAACTCTGTAAACCTGTGAAACTGTTGGAGACAACTGCTTTGCTTGAGACTCAAACCTTTCAAACTGATCTCTCAGACCTCCAATGTACTCCCGCAAGGATCCCACCAAATCCACAGCTGTACACAAGTCCAGTTCCACAGACTGCAAAGCTGCACTTGCTTTTTCAAAGCGCTGCAAAATGCTATGCCAAAATGTACACATAAAAGCTGTTTCAAGCTTGTCCATTTTTTTTATCAAGTGACCTTGCTTCATTTCTTATTGCTGCATTTTGGTTTGTGTCATTTACAATATTCTTCAATGATTTTTGAATGTTTGCATAGTTAATATGCACTGCATGTGTGGCATCTGCATGTGCAGCCCATCTAGTGTTCGAAAGGGACTTCAATGTTTCAATGCGCTTGTTTGCATTAGGCTGCAGTCCATCTGTCACCACCTTCCACCTTGCTGTTGACTTAGAGCAGAAGTTAAATAAGTTTTGCACAAACTGGAAAAAATCAGCTGTCTCAAAACAGCAGTTAACACTATTAACTCCAACCAAATTCAGAGTATGTGCAGCCCATGGAACCCATTCAACTAGGGGGTTAAGTTCTTTTATGCGTGCTTGTAGTCCTTTATATACTCCTGACATGTTGGCAGCATTATCATAGCATTGTCCCCTGCAGTTCGCAATGTCAATCCCCATCTCTTCCAAAACCTTGAGTACAGACGCACATAAAGCTTCCCCAGTATGACTTTCAATTGGTAGAAACTTCAGAAAGCGTTCCTGAGAGTGTCCTTCAGGTGACACATATCTTAACACAAATGTTAACTGATCAACATGTGCCACATCTGGCGTGGAGTCAACAGAGATTGAGAAGTATTTTGCCATTTTTACTTCACTCACTATTTCTGATAGAACACGATCACCCATCAGCTGAATAAACTCCTCACATGTTTGGGAAGAAAGATATGATGGTGTCCCTGCACCTGCATTTCCATATTTTTCTATGTGAGACTTCAGAAAAGGATCAAACTCGCTGATTAACTCCAGTATTCCCAGATAATTCCCATTATCAGTTCGGCCAAATGTGTCACTGGCTCCTCTAAGAGCCAGTCCTCTCTCTGCTAAAAACTTGACAACAGACACAACTCTTCTCAACACTTCAGTCCAATATGCACACTCAGATTCAAATTGTTTCTGCAGTTCTGTGTCTATCCTCCCGCTGGCTGCTGCAAGTGATACAAATGTCAGCATTGCTTTTCTATGATGTTCGCTGTTTTCGTGCTCTTTCATGCGTTCAGTTGCGTGCTTCCAGTCACTGAAACCAGTTTCAAAGCTTGACTGAGTGTTAGCATTACTGAAAATGCGGCATGCAAAACAAAACGCAGCTCCGGCGGATGGAGAGTAAAGCAGCCACTGTCTTTGGATGTACTCACCATTTGCCATCTTACGTTTAAAGTAAGATTTGGAGAATAGACGCTTTTGATGCTTGTACACCCGTTCCGAGGCTTGAAAGCTAATGTTCATATTTTGACAGCTCCCCGGTCCTCGCTCAGCCCAGTAAGCCCGCACGGACTCGTCAATTTCCCCCCAATGCGCAGGGTCGGTACTGTACGGATCCACAGTCTTCGTTCCATCTGCAGAAGAAGATCCCGCTTCCACCGACTCTGACTCCACAGACGCCAGTCCAGCCACCGATTCAGCCACGGTTAAAGTTTCTGGCGGGATCTTAGTGCCGCCGGTGTTAGCAGAGCCGCCGGTGTTAGCAAAGCTAACGGTTTGAGGAGTGGGGGGTAATGATGGTTCTGCTCCATCTCCGCTAACAGGTTTAAAAAAGCCTGTCAGCTTAGGCATTTTGTGCATTGCCTCTTTGTCGCGATACTCTTTTTCTTTTCTCTTCCTTCTTTTCTACGCTCCACTGTCATATTTTCTGTTGTCCGCCATTGTAAAAAAAACATTCACTATAACGCTCCTCCCCTATGCTAAGATGTGTCAAAAGTGGACCAATAATAAGCAAGCATTCAAGATGGACGTTTCAAAATCATCTTAGTCATTGGTTAAATTCTGACACTATCCATTCACAAAAACAAAACATCCTTGGGGCCCCCCGAAGCACCGGGGCCCCGGGCTGCAGCCCCGGTAAGCCCGTGCTAAAATCCGGCGCAGCTTATTACCACCACCAAGTAAGTTTTTGTTTTCAGTAGTCTTGTCTGACTGTCCGTGCACAACATTACTCAAAAAGTTATGTATGGATTTTCATGAAATTATCAGGAAACTTCAAACATGGCGCATGGAACAAAGGACTTTAGTGCTGATCCGGTCAAACGTTTAGGTCACAGGCGATCCTTTGCTCTAACTCTTCAACAGTGTAATGCAGGAATGTCAAACTGCACAGCTGGACACCTCGTGGGTCAAAGATGATGCCTGTAGATTTCAAGGTTCATAGGGTCAAAGGTCACAGGTGACTCCTTTGTTAAAACCTTCCCTATGCTCCAGCAGGTGAGCCTGTTGTTACCTCTGCCAGGGAGGTTGTTTTCGGTCATGTCTTTCTGTCTGTTTGTTAACCAGGTTCACATAAAAACTAATAATTTGGATGACATTTTCTGGAAATGTTGGGGTTGTTAAAAGAAAAAAAAAAAAAAAATCGATTAAATTTTAATGATACAGCTTATGATTCTGATCGCACTTTTTTTTTTTTTTTACAGACACTGTGGTCTTGGCAGAGGTTTGCACTCTCTGAGTGCTTCTAGTTTTCACAGGTTCCCACCCCTTCACAAACATCTCTCACCTTTCTTGCACTTTCTGACTCATAGAAACTAAATTGAGGCTTCCAGACGCCTGCAATAATTAGCAAAAAAAATAAAAAAAATTCCTGCAACACGAGAGCGACGCCCTTCGAATCACACGGAGAACCCCCACCCGTACAAACTCTCGCTCTAATGCCGTTCCCAGCTGGTCTCAGACGGCCACAGCTCGGTGAGGAACTTGGCCTAAAACCCCAAAGCTGAGAAATCGATCACCTCCAGTGTTGTCCAGTCGAACTGCGTCTGTAAGACATTTTGAACAGCTACGCCCGAGTTGATGTCCGTGAGCCTATCCAGAGCCAGAATGCACTCGTCTGCTCGCTGTTTCACCTGGAGAACGCAAACAGAGACAGAACTTACACAAGCGGAGTGAAGCGAGCAGCGTTTATTGTTGACGGTGAAGTTAACTCCCAGTCTTTGAAACAATAAATTTAAAACATTTATGTTCTTTGGTCAGAAACGACGCCACACTGAATAAAAGAGGATGTGGTTATATAAAGATTAAACCTGAGTGTTAGTGTGTGTAAAGTTCAGATGTTGTGTAATCCTTCTGTAGTGTACTCGGCGCATGACTCAGCAACTTATTTATCTTTCCAATTTAGCAACTCCCTTCACCTGCTGGTTTCTGAGAGGGAATTCGCTCTCGCCATGCCGCAGGGCTCTGTAGTACATCCACTCCTCTGTCAAGCCGTCCTGGGCTGAAGCTGATCTTTCCGATTCGGCCTTCTCACGGAAATAATACGTAGCCGAGGCCGACTGATCTCTAAGGGGAGAGAAGCGAATGTGTTTACAAAAAAAACGAGTGAGAGATAAGAGAAAAAAAAAAATCCAGCACCGTTTGAGTTTCTCTCGACTACTAGAGCTGTCGGAACTTCCTTTCTGCTCTTAAGAAAGCTTTGAGTTTTAGCAGAATCTACTGAAACATCCTGTTTTGTGTGAAAACAAAGAAGCCGGTTATGAGATCAGCGCTTTAGTCACAGACCGGGGAGCGTTCGGTTGTTCAGACTCGTCAAAAAAGGCTGTTTGGAGCCAAAAAAAAACCCCCCAAAACAAAACCTGTTTGCAAGTCTGACACTAACTAATTCAGTCTCTACTGGTGGCTGCAGTAATAGTTTCACTTTAACCTGTGGAACCCACTCCGACATGACTCAGGCCTTCTCTATGGCTGACGCCCTGACACCCAGCCACAGGCGACGTGACCAGCGACAGGCAGCCCGTGGCCTTTCTGTTCATCTCCATACGTTCCCCTTGTCTCTATACTGAAAAGAAATGTGATGAGCTGGTTTGTGCCATTGTCTGCGCAGCCTTTCCACTCCTACTCCGCGGATAAACAGCCTGCCGCTCGCAGAGGAGACGGACCTCCGCTATTGTTGCTGCACCGCCTGGCCAACGCTCCTCGAAACGAGGAGAGTTGGGCGTGAATCAGATTACACGTGGCGGTCGGACTGGTTTAATCCAGGCGCGTGCGCGTCAAAGAGCGTTTTTTTTTTTTTTTTTTTTAATTAAACACACCCTGTCACCAACTCGATAAGCTAAACCTGCTGTGTACAAAAGTAAAAGCTTACCTGTGTTCCACGGACGCCACGATGAAGCCCTGAGAGGCCAGTTCTGCACATATAGCCGAATACAAAGTCCTGTGAAAACACAGTCACAGGAAACAGTTTGTTTTACATTACAGAAACCAATTAAAACGGGATATTTTGGCTACTCTGAAGTGGCGTTCTGTGTAAAAGGCATGAACCACATCCTACCAGCTGTAGACAGCTCTTTGAACGGCCTCGGTTTGGAGAAACACTTTAAATCTGACTGGACCGATGGGCTAATGGCTAGTCTGAACACAATTAAGACCAAAGTGAACCACTGCCATCTTTAAACTACAACTCGAGCTAAAACTCCTCTAATCTCCAAAATTTCTTAAGGGTTCAAACGCTATTTTATAAACTTTTTACACCCACAGACGGTTTCTCGTTCCGTGGAAATCTGTGGGTACAAACAGCAGCAGCAGCTAGCTGTAACGCCTCCTACGCATCATATCTGCAGTGCTAAACTAGGGACAGTTTTTAAAGGTTTATTAAAAGAGTTCAGAGGAACAGCTGGGAGATCTTGGAGACTGGAGCTGGTTTAAGACAAGAGGATGTGCTTTTAAAGAGGGTCCACTTGGACATGCTGTTATTAACTCGTCAATCTGATCCAAACGGGTCCACTTTCAAAATCAAGTTTTGCCGTTTTAAAACAACTCTGATCTCCAAAGATTCATAGCGGTTCATGCCACTGTTTGAACCTTTACAGCATCATTACTTTAGAATTACATGGTTATTCTGACAGAAATATTCAAGTGATGATCATTTTAAGCAAAAACGCTCCTCAAATTTGTCAGTAATTATTTGATTTTTCTATAAAATAACCCCCACGCTCACCCATCCTACCAGCTACTGTTCCAAACATGAGACCCAATCGCAGCAATCCATGCCTCCAACAAACATCAGCACAACTACAAGCTGTTCGAAAGCAGAGAAAGCATCTTAAAGAGCGCTGAGCCCCTTTCGTGTTTTTGCTTAAGAAGGGGCCGTGTCCACAGTGAATTAAAGTTTACTCGCTCCAAGTCCTGCTGCTGAAAAACCCTCTAATATCACAGAGGCTTTGTGCTGCTGCTAATCCTGGATCTTTACTTTCCTTCGTTTTCACTGGTCAGCGTGGAGGGAGACGCGCGTATTCTGAGGGTAAAGCCGAGCCGCGACCATAGCTTCTACTTTATAGTCGTTTCAAAAGAAACCACAATGGCAGACACAGGGATGCTCTGACTTTTTCTTTTCTGTTTTCTTTTTTTTTTGTGTGTCAACAAAAAAAAAAGCACCATTAGGAAACACCTTGGTGTGTCACGACCAAGTGCTGGTGTAAAAACAACAACAAAACTGATCGTGACTGTCGTATTAATTCTTCAAATTCGCCCATTTTAACTAGCATCTGAAACGTCCCGGGCTATGCTGGAAATGCTCCAGCTGGCTGCTGCCGCCACGATTTGCATTTTTGCGAACGACCAGAGAATTCCACATAAATCACCAGGAAAGTGAAAGTGACGGCGGTGTAAAGCGTCTGGACGAGCTACTGGGAAATGTTGGCGCTCGTTAAAACCCCCAAAGCGCCTCCCTTCGGTGTTAGCTGCCGGCTCGTCGGTCCTGTCAGAGTGAAACTCCTCAACCTGAGGTCAGTCAAGTGGCTGTCTGCTGCAGGTAAGATACTAAGTGTTCATAACTTTTATACAGAACCCAACTTCAAAAGTGGCGAAAATTCCTGTAATATGACAACAGAATAAAAACCTGTACTCTGTGTGTGTGTGTGTGTACCTGAAGGCACCGAGACCATGGGAGAAAATAACCACAGGGCACTTTTCACTTGATTTAAACGGAGCGTCCGTGTAGGCTGGGATCTTAAAAGAGCCTGAAACAAACAAACAAACACATCAGCCTTCTGAACAGTCAAACCAGCGTTCCCAACCCATTCTGCTTCCCCTCCACCCGCCATTAAAGATACTTTTCCTACATCATTCCCGCTGAGGGATAATTATCTTACAAAACTGAAACAGACCAAATACTCACTTCTGCTTTACCCCCCCCCCCAATTTCAATGTGGCATTATTGCAGCTGGATGAAGGATCTGAAAGTGCAGCTCTCTGTAACAGACTGTTGGGACTTGCTGCCGAAAAACACCTCAGTTCCAAGTAATCTTTCAACCGCTTCAAGCGACTGATTGGGACACGCGAGGGGAAACTCTGGACCTGCGTCTAACCCACAGGTGTCAAACTCCATTCCTCGGGGACTGCTGTCCTGCATGTTTTAGACGTGTTCTTGCTTTAAAACACCTGCTTTAAATGGATGACTTGTTGCCGTGCTCCTGGAGAACTTGATGATTCGGTGAGGAGGTAATCAAACCATTTGAATCAGGTGTGTTGGAGCAAAAAAACCTAAAACCTCCAGGACAGCGGTCCTCGAGGCCTGGAGATTGACACCCCTGGTCTAACCTGATCCTTCCGACGCCAGCGGATTCTCGCGCTCGTTTCCGTTCAGACGGTACTCACCAAAGAAGTAGCTGAAGAGCTTTTCGCCGAGAGACCTGTTGATTTTCATGAAGTCGGCCAGGCCGTTGAAATACTCCCGGGATGGGACCCAGTCGGGTTTCTCGGCTTTTTCGGTCTTCTGGCAGGGATAATAAAGCCTAAAGAAGCTGCCCTGTGGACGAGAACACAAACAGAAGTTCAACAAACTCTGAGAATCAGCTTGTCAGCTTGTACGTTGTATCGTATTTATGTATTTCTATTCCTAATTTCAATACCGAAGCTGGATTAAAAGCAGATTGGATTTTAGTTCTGGTTTTGCTGTGTGCCAATCCTGATTACACATCCGCACAGAGGACCTGGGGTTCTAATATAGTCTTACCCGGGTGCTGTGGTCCATCATGAAGTCGGTGCAGCCCACGATGTTGGGGCCCTTCGGTGCAGGGATCCCAAGATGGCTACAGGAGCTCCCCATGGCCACAAAGTCTGGTGTGCACCTCCACACCTGTGTCAAAACAAAACACACACAGATGTGAGAAACCCCTCTGTTAGCCTGACTCATGGAGGACACACGTCCATCTGTTACTGCTGCTGCTTTGGAAATGATCAGCACATTATGGGTCAAAGGTCCCACATCTGAATGGTGTCATGATCTTCAGTACTGTGTTAGAGATAAAACGCTTAAAAAAACACTACACAACTTTACTGGACTATAAATAACAACAACAGGGAGACGGCTGTCATAAACATGTTGAATCTCGCACCTGTCTTCGCCCACTCGTAGAGTCTCTTCACGGCTAACTGTACAGCTCCTCCATGAAAAAAAAGAAAAAAAAAACATCCAATTTTCGTCCGTCGTTTCGGAAACCGAGCCAGCAGCCGCGTTAGCTACAAAAACATGCTAACACCGTGGCAACCACGCGATGCCTGCCGGAGAAACAGAAGTACGTCGGACGCTCGTGCTGTTACGTTAACTTTGTGGCATTATTGCTGCGCGACAACCAGACCGTCCCGAGTCTCTCGGAGGGTTTGGACCAGTTCGAGCTGCTGACACAGAGTTGAGTCACTGCTGGTCACGTGACGACGCTCGCTCCCTCCGTGTTGCCAGGTATGCAATCATTTTCGCATTTATACGATAGATTTAAGGTTTTTTATACGATATACGATTAGTAGCTTTTGAAAGGCACAAATGTGCACAGCTGATCCGACCAGCCAGACCGTGTGTTCGCCAGACGCGCAACCCCACCCCAGTTCCATTGCGCGCGTACGCCAAACACAACACGCACACTTATCGAGAGTAAGATATTCGTCATTTCCTATCTGGCAACCCTGCTCCCTCAGCTTTAAAGGGGACCTATTATGCAAAATTCACTGACTATAGGAACTTCACACTGGACTTCAAGCAACGTGGATGAAGTGCCTCTCTTCTTTTCCTCCAGACTCTGGGACCTTGATTTCCAAATGACATGTTAAATTTACTTTCATCTGTAAAGAGGACATTGGACCGGTTGTTTTTTTCCTCAACAGGGAAGATGCTTCTGATGTTGTTTCTGCTTGACTGATGAATGTGACATTTGTAGCCCATGTGTAGGATTCGTCTGTCCATCATGGCTCTTGATGCGCTGACTCCAGCCTCAGTCCACTCCTTGTGAAGCTCCCCCACATCCTTGAATGGATGTGGCAATCCTCTCAAGGCTGGGGCACCTTTTCCTACCACACTTTTTTCTTCCACTTTACTTTCTATGAGCATGCTTGGATACAGCACTCTGTGAACAACCAGCTTCTTCAGCAATGACCTTTTGGTGCTTTCCCTCCTCATGGACGACTGTCTTCTGGACATCTGTACACTCAGCAGTCTTCCCCATGGTTGTTGCCTACTGACCCAGACTGAGAGAGCATTTAAAGGCTCAGGAAACCTTTGCAGGTATTTTGAGTTAATTAGCTGATTAGTGTGTGACACCTTTTCACAATATTCTAATTTTCGGAGCTGTACCTGTAGATACCCAGTGTGCTGAGACTGTTATAATACACCTCCAAGCTCATATAATTGTTAACAGCCTTAACAGATGGTCTAAATACTCTCTGTTGGCTAAAATTCTCTGAACCTTTAAACACACAGGGTTGGATTTGTTGACATCAATTATTAACATTTTATTTTTCTTATTAATAGTTAGTGAGTTGAGATGTTCATCAATGAACACTTTTATGCTGGTACTGAGCTGACATGCCACTGTGCTGCTCATTCTCCGTGAGTGCAGTGATCCTCCGCGCCTGTAGGGGGCAGCAGAGAGCTGACGGCACCAAAACAACCGAGCGGAACCCAAACAATGTAACCTGATGGTGTGTTAGCGAATGCGGCTACTTTAGAGCAGTTTATCACTTGAACTTTGAGTCAAAATGAAATTGGTAAGTACATAGCAACAAATAAAGTTTATTTTTATATAGCCTGTAAGAAACGGGCATGAAAGAAGGTCTGGAAACATTTAAAGCGTTTGGTTCCCTTTATTGTGGCTAATGAAGCTAACAGCTGGACTAAACTGAACTAAACTCGATGTGCATGCTGGTGAAAAAAAAAAGCAAATATTAATATGTATTTTGTCGTTGTTTAACTGAATAATCAAATTTTTTATCTTAAGTGTACACTCAGACACCATGTATTGGCTGTATTATTTATTTGCTGTATTGAATTTTGAGCATGTTTTTTGTTTGTTTCTTTGTTTTTTTACAGTATTGTTTGTCTGGTCACCCTACATTGCCTTGCAATGTCCTTAAATTTAAGTCCACCACCATCATGTTGGACTGTGGACTGGACACCACTTCTGTCCTCAACTTCCTGCCCCTTCCTTTGGTGCACAGGTGAGACATCTTTATTCATTCATTTATTCATTTATAGGCGGGATTTTCATTAATTTGACTCCTTATGTTTTATTTTACCCATCTGATTCACGGTTCATCAGCCCAAGACTCTCCAAGCTTCCTGGTTGGGTCTCTAAAGATGGAACAATAAACTTAGAAAAGGTGCTCAACATTTTTCCTGCATCATACTAACTTCCGTGTTGAAACTCACCTTGTTTTTGTTTATTTTTACTCATAGGTTTGCAAGATATGAATACATTGTCATGTAAAGTAGACTCATTTTGTCTGTTTTTACAGGAGCTGAAGGAGTGTGCTGGAAGAGTTTTTGTGGATTCTCAGCCAGAGTTCTGTCTTCCTGAGGTAGGTCATCCATGTTATTATAGTTATTACTCTCTTGGCTGCTGACCTGGAAATATAGCTTCATTTTCTGTGTGCTGCAGTGTTCAGTAAATTTACATTTTCTAACCGAAGTTATCTTCAACCAGTCTGTGTCGGTAACAGTCAAAATCATTTAAAAAAAGAGTTACTCTTTGGGAAATAAAAACACATTAGTTTTCTCCTGACTCACAGAGAGAACTGCTGGACCTGTCCACCATTGATGTCATCCTTATCTCTAACTACCACTGTATGATGGCGCTGCCTTATATCACTGAGCACACCGGTTTCACAGGGACGGTGTACGCCACAGAGCCCACCCTGCAGATTGGAAGGTAAATGTCAATTCTTTAAAAACCTTTTAAATATGTGCATGTGATTCTGACCATATTTACATATAAAATGCATTTTTTATTTGAAGGGTTAGAGGTCTGGTGATGATAGCTTGAGCCACTGGTGTCCAATCCTGGTCCTGAAAGACCGCTATCCTTCGTGTTTTAGATGTTTCTCTGCTTTTCAGCAGGTCTTCATGTTCTGCAGAAGCTTGTTAATCATTCAGTCATTCAAATCCAGTGTGTCAAAGCTGGAAAGTATCTAAAACATGCAGGCTAGAGGCCCTCTGGGATCAGGATTGGACACAACTGTCTTAAGCATTGTTTTCACAAATTGTCATGATTTCTTGCAATTTTCATTAAAACATTTTGACCTGCTTTGATCAGACTGAGACACTTGGCGTATCTACTGCTGAGTATGTCTCTTTTATGATTACTGTACAATCTTACTGTATTATGAAAACTGGAACACAAAGTTTCATCAATAACACATAATAAAAGGTATCAATTACTCTTGGAAACACAGAACTGACAGAAACTCACTTGAACGGGCATTTAATTCTCAGTTGGATTCCCTGCATCTGATGTTTAGCCACAGACTTGTGGTAATGGTTCTTTTATGGTTACAAAACAGTTTGATTTTCCACTTCTGAGGGAACTCAAATGCAGCATAAGTTGAAGTTGATCACAGATAAAGATGTGGAGGCTGAGAGACTGAATATTATTCTGCTTGGTTCTGAAGAAGTGATCCCCCTTTCCCTGTAAACTGGAGGAACTGACTGAATTCAGACAAGGGGCGCTATAAAAAAGCCTTAGACTCACAAATAGATTTTCTTAGTAACATTTTTTTTTGGTAATATGCATCCTTTAAACTTTTGATTTAGAAGATCCAAACCTGGAATCTCTCCTCCAGCTCAGATTGCACTTTGTTTCCTCAGACTGCTGATGGAGGAGCTGGTGAACTTCATGGAGAGAGTTCCTAAAGCCCAGTCCGCCACCTGCTGGAAGAACAAGGAAATACAGAGGTAGGTAAACTCATTATTAATTCATTATGAGTCAGGTTTCCTTCTCCAGATTTGAAATACTCAATAAAAGTTCTTATAGAGTACTAATAAGTGAAATGTCCAAACTGATGAAAGTTTGTATTTTATATCAAGACAAAAATCTAAATTTGGAAACTGAGTGACTGCGGCAAAAACTGCAGTTTAAATTGATGGGAGTTCAAACTGGGAGGCTGGAAAAATCTATGTTGAACTAATGAAATGGCAAATATTTTCACAGGTAGATGAAAAATTCTTATTGATTGAGATTGAGCAAAGTGACAAGTTTGTGTTTTTTATATTTTTTTAGATGATGCTGTTTTCATACAAGAATAGAAAAATAAGCCACTTTTTAAAAAATAACAAATAACATTATTGTTACGTTTATATCTTTAGTTTTTCACATCAAACACAAATTCACTTATTTTTAATGCTAAGTAATGTGTCGCTGTCTCAGGCTGCTTCCTGGTTCGCTGAAGGACGCGGTGGACGTGTGGACGTGGAAACGATGCTACAGTCTGCAGGAGGTCAACTCAGCCCTCAGCAAAGTGCAGCTTGTGGGTTATTCTCAGAAAGTGGTGAGGACAACTTTAAACTAGTATTTTACACACACAACACACACCCTATCTGACATTTTTGGCCGCTTTTGGTAACTTCTTTGACAAACCTTTTCAGCGTGACAAGTTAATGTGTGCGGCTTCCGATGTGCAGATCTCATACGGTTCCTACTGGGAAAAATGTGGAAAATAGTGAAGTTTGATTTGAGTGTTTTCCAGACATGGATAAATCTGGAAAGCGGAAAACTGTATAGACACATATTTGTGTTTCCAAACGCTGTTCCTTTTTTAATTTTGCAACCGATCAAAATCTGAACAAGAAAAACTCAAGAAATGCACTTTTTACTTGTTTTTAACCCTGTCGTTAAGACCATTAACTATTTTGGTAAAGGTTTAAATGTCATTTCCTGCTATCCATTTTTATAAAAGAGCAATGAGTAAGTGAGTAAATTTAAAATTAGCAGATCAAATAAGTATTTCCCCTATTTTAAATTAAGCTGTGAGAATCCTCATTGTGCTGAATGTCTGAGTGTCATCGCTGTGGAACGATGTCTTATTAAACATATGTACTATACTCTACATCAGGGGTAGGCAACCCTGATTCAGTGGTTAAATCACCTCTTCATGTTCTGCAGAAACCTGTTAATCACCCATTGATTCAAATCAGGTGTGTTGGAGCAGAGAAACAAGTAAAACATGCAGGATAGTGGCCCTCGAGGACCAGGATTGCCTACCCCTGGTCTACATGTTCTGCTCACAGTGAATCTGTGTTTTTCTTCAGGAGTTGTTTGGAGCCGTACAGGTCTCCCCGTTAAGCTCTGGCTACTCATTGGGCAGCTCCAACTGGATCATCCAGTCGCACCATGAGAAGGTGTCCTACGTGTCGGGTTCGTCCCTCCTCACCACACACCCGCAGGTAACAGTCAGCTCCAATCAGATGGACTCTTGCGCGGAAGTTGATGGGAATCTCTAATTGCAGGCTTTGGTAAAATTCCTGTCTTCTTTCCTCCCAGCCGATGGATCAGAGCTCCCTGAAGAACAGTGACGTCCTTATCCTGACAGGCCTCACACAGATCCCCACCGCCAACCCAGACGGCATGCTGGGAGAGTTCTGCAGCAACCTGGGTGGGTGGAAATGTCCAGATTACACCCGCCTCCCACATTTTAGGTCTAAGTTGATTGATTGATTATTGCGTGTCATCGCGTTGTTTATGTGGACCTGTAGCCATGACGATCAGAGCAGGAGGCAACGTGTTGGTGCCGTGTTACTCCTCGGGAGTGATCTACGACCTGCTGGAGTGTCTGTACCAGTTCATCGAGAGCGCCAATCTGGGCACCACGCCCTTCTACTTCATCTCTCCTGTAGCCAACAGCTCGCTGGAGTTCTCTCAGATCTTTGCAGAGTGGTGAGCAGCTGTGTGCCTAAACCTCCGTACTGTAGTCATGGAAGAGGTTAACTGGAGAACCAAACATGTATATTGCTTAAGTCATTTCTCTACTGTTCTACCATTTTAGGGGGATAGCTGTTTTTAGTGTATTGCAATCATCAGCTTGATGTGTTTGTTTCTTTACGCGACCATCTTTTCTTATATATTTATAGGCTTTGTCATAACAAGCAGACGAAGGTGTATCTTCCTGAGCCTCCTTTCCCACACGCAGAGGTAAGTCCAGCTGCAGTCTGAAGAGGAAATGCTGCGTTCGAAACCAAGTTGGAAATTCTGGTCGTTTGCTCAAAGATCGGCTCTAACTTTTTCAACTTCCCAAAAACAATGTCACACTGGTGGAGACCTGCAACTCTGAATCTCTCTGGCTGAAGCGTACAAACATTGTTAAAAAGACTATTAGATCAATAATGACAATGACAACACTCTTACTATTATCATAGTCTTTTTACCCATTTATGGCCCTTTTTTTCAAAGAATAGTTTAAAGGAATAATTAATTTAAAGAAATAATTTGGGCATGTGCAGTTTTAAACAATATCTTACCTGTTGTAGGTAGTGTTTTCAATGACTTCCGTTTAGAGAAATAGTTTAATTCTGACAGGACTGATGAGCAGATGGCTAGTCCAAACACAGCCAAGACCAAAGTGAATCCCTGTCATCTTAAAACAACTCCAAGTCTTCAAAATTTCACAGCTGCTAATGCGAACGCTACTATTTATGCCTTTACACCTCGGCCAGTTTCATATTTTGGTAGAAAATTTAAGAAATTCCCACTGAATGAGACCCTTGAATGTCCTGGAAGTGCTACAGCTAGCTGATGCTGGTGCTGGTTACGCTTTCAAGTAACAGTTCTCCAAACTGGGGTTGTTCAAAAAGCTATCTGCAACAGGTAAGATATTAATCGTTCATAACCTTTTCTTTGTATGTCACTTTAAAATGGTACAGCTGTCCCTTTAATTAGATTTCTAAAAATCATCTCAAGACTCCTACTTAGTGTTTTACAACTTAAAAATTCTCTGCAAGCAAATTAACCTTTTTTCTCATCAATTTTTTTTTTTACATTTTTGGTTTTTGATGCCATTTTCCAACAAGTAACTAAATCTGCTCCATCTTTTTGTTAAGATGGCGGCAGCTCACTGGGTTGGATTTTACTGAAAAATGTTTTCTATATACTCTGCCACACAAACATGCAAAATAGTTGAAAGTGTTCAGAACTGCTTGTTTATTTGTGTTTTGTAAACTTGACTGCCATTTTTAACCCCTAAATCCCGCCCACAGGAAATTAATTTTATTACATTTGGAAACCTCAGTGTCAGTCCAAACAAACTTCTGTGTATTCACCATTTTGGATGTAACTGTTTGCATGCTTCAGACTTTATGCACGCCTTGTTGAAAACCTGGCATCAGTGCTGCCAGATATACGATAACAGTTTATATAACATAGTTTTAAGGTCAAGTCGCCCTGCTTTTCTGTGCACATGTTCACCAATCACAAAACACAACTAATCTCACAACCTCCCCCCTCAAGAAAGCCCACCTCACTCAGCACATATGGTAGTTTGGGTCAAAATGCAATAACTTTAAAGCGACAGTACGACTGGAAATGATGAACAATCTGGCAACCCTGCCTGGCATAGAAACTACAGTAGGTTCTATGAGCACAGCTGTATCCATGTTTTTTTTTCTTTCTTTTTGATTTACCACAACAAACATAAAAAAAACCCACTAACATTTCCAGAGGTGGTTCTTGTGTAAACAGGTCCTCAGTAGTGAGTGTTTTCTGTGCCGTTGCCATTTCAGCTGATCCAAACCAACAAGCTGAAGCACTACCCCAGCATCCACGGAGACTTCAGCAGCGAGTTCCGTCAGCCCTGCGTGGTTTTCACCGGCCACCCGTCGCTGCGCTTCGGGGACGTGGTTCACTTCATGGAGCTGTGGGGCAAATCCAGCCTCAACACGATCATCTTCACAGGTAACTCTCACACAGAGGCTGCTGGGTCATCCTGTAACTAGAAAGCAAACACAGCCCCTCTGACTTTGGTTTTTGTTCTTCTTTTCTCGTCAGAGCCAGACTTCTCCTACCTGGACGCCCTGGCTCCTTATCAGCCGTTATCCATGAAGTGTGTTTACTGTCCCATTGACACACGACTCAACTTCCATCAAGTGTCGAAGCTGCTAAAGGAAGTCCAGGTACGACGCTAACACCAGAATTATGGCCGAGCCGCATGGCATGGCTGTTCCAGTTGTAATGCAAGAAAAACACACAGAAGTGAGCAGATTGTGAAACACGCCAACATGTAACGTTTTATATTGGAAGGCTTTAAAAGTAGCATTTCTTTTTTTTTTTTTTTTTTTTTTTTTAATACTTTAATTATAATTTTTCAAATACAACTTTTTTTTTGACACAAACAGCTAAGGAAGACAAATATCAAAACAAAATTAAAAAAAAGACTAACACTAAAAACAAAAATGAACAAGACCAACCACTCAGAATAGTCCGTCAGCATACTGGTAAAGTAATAAAAGAAGATAAGAATGTATCCATCAGTCCAACATGTGTAATCAAGCACGAGACAGAGTCAAAAGTGACAACAGGCAGTTCAGGAGACAACGTGTCTCAAACCGTGCATCACAAAGCAACAAAACATTAATTACAGGTGAAAGTAGAAGAGAATAAAAATAATATATATATATATATATATATACATACACTTACATACATATATACATATATACACAATAATAATGGTAAATAATAAAAAAAACCAAACAAACAAAAAAAACCAAAAAAAAAACAGATCGAATGATCAAGCTAATCATTTTAGTAGCATTTCTTGAATGATCGCCCATCCCCTTGCGTGTTGAAGTTTTAAACACGGATCTCATGCCATCCGTTAGCGCTCACTGTATGCACTGGTGATGACTCTCAGCTACTAATTTTTGCTCAGTATCTGTAAAGTTTATTGAGTGGCCATCTTGAATCGGGTTAACTCCAGAAGTCAGTCATTTGTAGACAAACCTCCAATGATTGCTTTCTGAGAGTTTCGTCGAAATCCCTCCAGGGAAAGTTTGCTAACAGATTTAGCATAATGTTATTTTCAAGGTTTGACTAAAATGGCATAACTCTGTCAATTCTTAATGTAAGAAGATCTTAGTTTAAAACTCTGGCATAAAAGGCAGCGGTGATGTTCATTCCTTTAAGGAATACTAGGACTTTATACTTTTTATACTCTGTTCAGCACTGTGGCCAACTCTGGCTGCTTTTAAATGTGCAACAGAAATAAACTTTGACTTCTCTCTGCACTGAGGTTAGAGGGGGACTGTGCAACAAGTGGATATTTAGGAGTCTGTCACAGTCAGCTGGGCTAAACAGAAGAAATAAAAACAATTTACCAAGCTACCAGAGAGCCCAGAATGAAAAAAACAACAGAACAGCAGGATTTATACAGCAGTTCTGTTTGCTGCAGAGGAAAGAGGGTGGAGGAAACCTGCTTCTGTTGTTCAGAGGATGCAACCAAGTCAAACATATATGATTAGTCCTCTGCTTGCATGCAGATTATCAAATTGTGGACAAAAGTGGGACGTGTCTCCTGTGTTTTATGCAGGAAATATGACAAGTTAGACTGTTTTGAAGAGAAAATTCCGAGCTCAAATATAATGGAAGTCATCTAAAGTTTGGATGCGCCCACTCTGCACTCTGAGGGGATTTGAGAGAAGGACAAACATCTTATAGCAGCAGGAGACAAACTGGGTGAAAGAAGACAGAAATACCTACAGTTTGATGTATAAATTGCACAAGAGGTGGAAAAATTGTGGGAATAATAAAAATTTTTTTTAGAAAGCTCAAAAGTTAGTCTGACATCATCACTCTAATTTGAACATTAAAATTAAAAAGAAAAAAACACAAATCTTAAATTACAGTTGTGTAAAAATCCTTAAAGATATCAAAATGCCAGTTCAGACTCAGAGAGTCCAACTTCCTGTGACCTGTTTAAACTTCGAATGATGTTTCTACTGTGAAGTCTGAGCTGTAGAGCTCCAAAGAGGGCTGGGTTTTTTCACTCATTTGACCCAAACCCTTTTTTTGTGTATTTAACCTACAGCACACTATTCCAGATAGTGTTTGGATGTATTTTTTGTACTGTTTTTTTTCTAAAGCTGCAGGAGGTGGAGTGAATAAAAAGTCATGACAGAAATGGAAAGATAATATTCAAATAGTTAAGCTTCACTGCATTTAAAAACTCATATTCAGACCCGTTCTCCTCCATGGCAGGCTTAACTTGAACCCTCTTTAGTTCCATGTCTGACAGCAGGCTCAGTTTCTCTTTGCAGTTTGAGTATTGAGTGTGTGAGAACTGATTTCCGTCCTGCAGCCCCTCCATGTGGTGTGTCCGGAGCAGTACACCCAGCCTCCCGTGAGCCAGTCCCACCGCTCTGACCTGATGCTGGAGCTTCAGCCTCCTCCCATGCCCTACAGGCGCTGCTCCGTGCTCAACCTGCCCTTCAGGCGGCGCTACGAGCGGGTCTACATCCTGCCTGAGGTACTTCTCTCGTCTTGTGGATGTCCGGGTCGGCTTCCAGTGTTAAGTTACAAACAAAGTCAGTACTTTTTTGGAGACGGGTGCTGATTGTCCTCTGGTGTTTTTTTTTTTTGTTTTTTGTTTTTTTTCAGGAAACGGCAACATGTTTTGTCAGAATTAAATATGAAAATGAATTATGGAAATATTCAGATCGCTGCGCTGACAACAGGTGGCTCATTTTCATTTCTGGCTGATTCTGATTCTTCCTCTCCTAGCTCGCCAACTCACTGGTGCCCAGTGAGGTTAAACCTGGCATCTCCGTGGCAACCGTCTCCGCGGTGCTGCACTCGAAGGACAACAAGCACACGCTGCAGGTGAGTCCACAAAACGAGCTGCAGTCGTGTCGTCTCCCTGCAGTCCACCGACAGTTTCCTCTCGTATGTTGCCAGTCGGTGCCCAAACCCCCTCCTGCACCCTCCAGTAAGAAGAGGAAGCGGATGATCGAGGAGCCCCCTGTGGTTTTGGCCCCTAAGTCCCTGCTGAGTGGAGCTGTGCCCCTGGAAGGATTTCTAGCCACCCTGCAGAAGGTCTGAATGCCTGTTTTCCTTTAATATCCTTTAAGTCTTTCAGTGTCTATCCGAACCTGGTGGAAGATATTCTTGTGTTTTTTTTTTTTATTGGCAGCATGGGATCACGGAGGTTAAAGTGGAGGAGACACCAGACGGACACATCCTTCACCTGCAGGCCCAGGACACGCTGATCCAGCTGGAGGAGGACGGGACGCACATCCTGTGCGACAACAACGAGCCGCTGCGCACCACCCTCAGAGACCTGGTGCTCCGATTCCTGCAGAAACTTTGACTGCATTCCCACTGCAGAGGACTGTGGACTTCAGCAGAAACAGCAGGAGACTGTGAAGGACTGTCCATATTTAAAGGGCTATTTCTGACATTTTTATGTGGGTTTCTATGTTAATGTTACAAACAATTATTACCCAGTAAGTTGTAGATTACTCTACAAACAGCCTCAGTTTGGAGAAACACAGTTTAAGTCTGAGCGGGGCCAAAACTAAAGTGCTGACAGCTTAAAATGGCTCCAATTTCAAAAATTTCATAGCTATTCATGCAAACACTATTTCATAGATTTTTACACCACCGCCAGCTTCACCTTACACAGATATCTACAATGAAATCTGTAGTTATTTGCTAACACACATAGCATTGGTAGCTAGCTGTAGCACTTCCACCAGGAATATCATATTTCTGCCAAAATAACCGTGTAATGCAAAACTAGTGGTAATATAGAGGTTCAAAAAGTAGCATTTGCATGAACCGCTGTGAAATTTTAAGATCTGAGTTGTTTTTAGACAACAGCAGTCCGCCGTGGAAGTGGGTCTGCTCTGTCAGAACCCCCTGAGAGGACCCTCTTCCCAGTCGGATCACTGCTATCCTGAAACAACTCCAAAGATTTCATAGTTGTTCATGCAAATAGTATTTTATAAACCTTTACATTGCAGTCAGCTTCACATTATTCCAGCAAAAATAAAATGGAAATGCTAATGCTAGTAACTGCTGCAGCTGTTTACTCTTGTAAATAACCAGATTTATATTTAAATAACTTTGTATTAAGAGAATAACAGCGGTGGGAGGGTTTGTAAAAAGCGTTCGCATGAACCACTAAACTTTATACTGGAGGTGTTTTAAGATGGCAGCCATTCATTTAACATTTAGGTCGTTTACAACAGGTAAGATATTAATTGTTCATAACCTTTACACAGAACCCCACCACAAAATGTCTGAAGTATCCCTTCTACAGCGTAACCCTTACAGTAGTTTTTATTTAAAGCCCAGTTATGTTTCAGTCTTTAAAAAGCATCACAGATGGATTATTTTGTATTAAAGAAAAATATCAAAAACGAGGTTTGGAATGTTTGATCGCTACACGAAGAAAACTGAGAGGTTAGAAAAGGTGCAAATGTTTACCAAGAGGGAGAGTTTCTGAAGCAAAACTGGAAAACTTCAGCGTTGCTTCATGGGGGAGATCTGAGTGGAAGTGGACCATTGTTTTATATTTTTAGTTCCACAGGCTGAGTGTTTGTTGACGTGATGGTCACTGAATGCTGCAGAGGAAGCCTGAAGGCCTGAAGGGGAAACATTTTGTCCAAAGATAAAACAGGAAAGGCGTCGAAACATCAGCTGAGGTAAATACGTTTGCAGTCTATGCTAACTACAGACGGTTTATAAAGCAGATGAATAACTGGTTAAACAGGAAATCAATCACTGATTAATCACCAAAAAACACTTTTACTTAATCTAGTAAACTGATGTCCAGATTTAATTAAATCAAACCAACAGAAGAGAGCACTTAGCACCTTTATCTGCAGTTTTGGGTAGTAGATAAAACTAAAGATGCGTGGACCACAGCTCAGCCAACCTAATGGAGCACAGAAAGCACAGATGTTCTTTTATTTAACTCAAAATCTGAAATAAATCTTTGAATTTAGCCGCTTCACTCATCAAACGAAGCCAACTGATGGTATACACAGAAATGAATCGTCGAACAGCTGTCGCGTGTCAAAAGATTTAATAGTTGCAGGGTTATTGTGCCTTTAAAATACATTTAATAATAAGCTTTAAATGTACAATATCTTACAGTGTACTACACGGTCGTTTGATGATGCAGCTGTCTGCAGGAGGAAGAACAGCTAGGCTCGATAGGCGACGGGAAAGGAAGACCCCGCCGCCAACAAGAACGCGCTAGAAGTAAAACTGACACATAAAAGTTTGGACAGATTTAACGAACTCCACCTGCCTCCGTTTGTCCAGATGGGCGGGAAATCAGTCAGGAAGAAGTAACAAAGTATTCAGGTTGGTTTGGTGCGTCTCAGAAGTCTTTAACATTTCGAAACAGTGAATATATAGTGGCTGTAGGTGCCAGCAGACAGAGAGAAAACGGGACGTGACCTGTGGTTTCATTACAAACATTTTTTTGTTTCATTATGCACCTTGATAAATGTCCCGTCGTCGCTCTCTGTGTTGGCAGGCTGACGCTACAGGCAGTGCGTTCGGAAGGTTTTCAAGTGTCGCGTCATGTTGTGGTGAAAACCCAGGCAGCCGGACTCGGTCATGACTCGGGACTGGTGTAGACTGAGGCTCAGCGTTTTTCCTTAAGGAGATATCCCGACTATTTTAAAGTAGGGTTGAACAGTTCAACACCATCATTTTTGGAGAAGCCTAGTTCGCGGCCGACTGGACTGGTGAGCTACTGGCTAATCAAAATGCAGTCAAGACTAAAGTGGATGGTTGGAATCTTAAAACAACACCAATCTCCAAGATTTCATAGCAAACAATATATTTTTAACCTCAACACTACTGTCAATTTCTCATTACTTATTTCTGTTTTTTGTGAACGCAAACAGTGGCAACTTTTGGTTTCCTGGTGTAAAGGTTTAAATAATAGTGTTTACATAAAACACTATCAAATTTTAAGATGAAGTTCAAAGACAACAAGTCCCCTTTGAGAGCACAGGCTGTATATATAATTGGACCAAGGCTCCATGTCTTCTCTTGTTTAGAACTGAAGCTAACAGGACCTGGTTTACAGGAGCCGCCCTGCTGTACTTTTGGAACCAGAGTCTGTGCACTGACGATGCGCTGCTTTAAGTCCCGCCCACTCTCCCACACACACAGTTGCTGTGTCACATGAGCTTTCTTTAAAAGCATGAAATAACTAATTACAGCTAAACATGTTAGAGAAATGAACATTTGAACGTACAGCAAATAAATAAGAACTACAAATCAATAAGAGTCAACACCTGATAAAATTATTTAAGGTGTTTGTTGTTTTGTTTTTTTTTTACCAAGGGTAATGCCCTTTTCATTTACATGGAGGGAGTGGGACGATGCAGGGAAGATTGGTTCCGTTTGGGCTTCAAGTTCTGGGTTCCCGGTCTATGACTGAAAGTGGGTCTGCTTAAACTCGCCATTATAGCTCATTATTACAGACCCACTTCCTTACAATAACTCCTGTCTTTAAAATTTCAAAACGATTAATGCAAATATTATTAAAACCTTTACATTTCAGTTTCATATTACACAAATATCATAACAGAAATATTGAGCTGCTGCTGCTATTTGCGCTTGTTACAGTGGTGTACAGGTTGACAAAACACCAACATGAACCTATTAAACTTTGGAGATTGAAACTGTTTTAAGACAACCGATCCACTTTGATCTTGGCTGCTTTCACTTAGCTGTTAGATTGTCAATCAGGTTCTTCTTAACAAAGAAACCCAATTCAAAATGACCAAAATATCCCGTTAAAGTAAAAGACAGCAGAGGTAGCAGAGATTTCAGAGGGCAACACGATGAAGAGCTACTGTAGTGACATTATCGTTATAGTCCCAGTATTGACTGTTCCACTGTTTTCTTGTGGTTTCTTTTCACGGATCAACGTGATGTTTTGTTATAATAAACCCAATATATGCTTTTTTTCCCTTCCCAGGACCAAATAATATAAGTATTGTGTTTATAGTTTGTTTGTGAAAGCCAAATTCTCAGTGTTAATTATTTAAGGCTGCTTTCAGAGCCTTCTTTTTAAATCTGCAATCATTTGGAGCGTGTGTGAAGGAGGGGCGGGGGGAAGGATTTTTTTCCCATCTGAAGAATGTGTCCTCTGTCTTCTCGGCCGTTTGAAGTGGACTCCTCTCCCTCGTTTACTTGGCTTCCTTCTCCGTGTCCAGCAGCGCGGAGCGGACGCCGAGCTTCTTCAGCTCCTCCACCAGATCCCCGTTCTGGTGCATCTGCAGCAGGATGTCGCATCCTCCCACAAACTCTCCGTTGAAGTACACCTGAGGGATCGTGGGCCAGTTGGAGAAGACTTTGACTCCTATTGTTACAGAGAAAATCAAATCAGACCAAGACAATGACTGAAGACGTCACGAACTAGAAAGAAGAACAAAAAACACTGAATTTCTCGCCACTGAAACCATTCGAAATAAAACGCCGTGGTGATGAAACGATAGGCGTTGAAGTGAGTGACGGTGTATCGTTTAACTCAAAGCACCACACCCTTTGGGTCCTGCTGCACGACACTGATAAAAACCTGACACACGGGTCTGCAAGCTGTGGCTCTGGGGCCATATGTGGCTCCTCAGACACCCCTGAAGTGGCTCTGTGTAGCGGCGTCTAAAAACACAAACCTGAAGAAAGTTTATATTTAAACTGAAAGGAAAGTCTTAGCTGTTTTCCCCACTACACTTCTGCAACACGTGCACAAAGTTAACATGTGCAGACTGCTTTGGGCTGCCAGGGTGAACTCCGTTTTGGTAACTTACAAAAATGAGTCGACATATTAGTTATTAGAAACACTCGGTGACCTCATCTTTCCATCGTTTCAGTGGCAATGTTTGCTAATAATGGAAAACATGTTTAAACTGCAGTGATCAGGTTTGCTGTTGAGCTCATAGCCTGTTCCCGTTAAAGTAACATTTCTGTTTTTCTTTTAATACAATACGGCTGTTGAGCAAATCAAGCAGAAAATTATTAGAAAACTTATTTGAAGCAAATTGCTATAGATGCTGGGCAAAACAAGAGTTTTAGAGATTAAAGATTTCAAGACATCAAAATCTAGCACTGCAGAAAAACACAGCTCGTTTTTTTAATCATGAGAAAACTGAAACTGGTACCTCCAGGAATTTAAAGACACAAAAGTTATAGTCTTGTATTTGGAACAAAATAGGTCATGCTTGAAACAACAACAAACTGATCACACTTACTCATTTTATTGTTTGTTTTACACAACACAGGAAAAGATTAAAACCTGTCTGCCTAAATATAAACAAGGATAACTTCCTTGTGCAGACCTATACAGTTTTTATACTTAAACCTCTCAAAGCTGTTCACTGACAACTGAAAGGTTGAATGAGACAATAATGAGACTGGTTAATGCTAACACCGACATTTAAGTTGGTTAAATGAAAATAAAGGAGGTTTAAAGGACTCAATGTTAATCTCTAGGACGACCTGTTGCTCTCTGGGTCTGAGTGAACCGACCTTCTCGGAGCTCCTGGTCCTCCAGCACGTTGTAGGAGGCGTAGTTGTCCACTCCGTGCATCCGGAGGATCTGCACCACGGCGTTACTGAAGCCACACATGGGCTGCGCCGGCGTCCCCTTCATGAACACCACCACCTTGTCCTTCTTCACCATCTCGCCAAGGTCCTTCTGGAAGTCCGCCGCCGAGCACAGGAGCCGAGCCGAGGCCGACCACACGCGCCCGTGCGCCGGCCGAGACACACACACCGCCGCGCCCGACCGAAGACACCTGGCTGTAGTTCTAATTAAACTGTTCATGTTTTTTTTACAGGTTTTATCTTTCTCTGACAAAAAAGTAATGACCTATAAACGGACAAGTTACGCTCTGAACAAGCAAGCGCGAGCGAAACTCGTCCGTCAACACACTTAACGCTCGCGAGACGAGTCCTCGATGTTGATTGGACAGCTTAGACCCCACGAAGTCTGAGCTGATTCGCTATTGGTCGAACAACACGTCAATCGGAGCGTCGTTGCGTCAAGTGCTGTTCCGGAAGGACCGGTGTTGTGCCAAAAAGTGATTCGCCGCCGCGGGAGTGCGCGCGCAGCCTGTTCGAGTGTTTTTCGCGGTGAGACTAGTGAGCTGGTGAATTCAGTTCACTTTGTGGGCTTGGATTAATCTGAGTCATTCACCAAATTGATCCAGTTCACTTGCATTTTATTCAGACAGACTCATGTTGGCAATATGTCTTAACTCTCCTCTTCGTAACAATAATAAAGCAATTAGATTATTTTTCCAGAAGGAGGTGGCCTCTGTTTCAGCACATTGAAATCATTTTGTAGTTTATGTGACTTGGAAATCTACTTGGCTGCTCTTCTCCTCACTAACAAGGTGACGTGGATGTGAACTGTACTTTCTGTGATATTTCCCCAGAACCTGTCACTTATGGGTTTTAGTTGTGTCCTCACTCCAAAGTATTTTGGCAGCAGTTTTGTAACTATGTTGATTTGAAAATATCCCCCTAACTTTCAAATTCTCTGGAAAAATGTTATGTTTGGGTTATAGCAAAGTGGCAAAATGAATCCAGAGGATATTTTCATTAATTTATTAATCATTCAGGCCAAACTTTACATACATAAATGATTTTTTAAAAATCGAAAAAGTCAATTTATTTATTTATTATGATTGAGATTAAACAACATGTACTCAATTAGATTTTCAACAAATCGAAACGCAAAAACAACTATACCGGCTTGTTCTTAACTTCTGTTTTTATCACATGTGGTAATTTGGCACAAATGTTGCTTTACCTGCATTTTTTTTTTCATCCTGTAAATTGCATGTTGTTTTTGAACGGTTTTAAACTTCATCATGATGTGTTTACAGTTCGCTCCATCTGTTCTTGTTTTGTTCCTTGTTACAAATAAAGTTTGGAAGAAAAAAAAATAAAGTTAAAAAAAGAGTACTCTTTCCGACAAAGGGACTAATTATTGCTATTAAAAACACAACTGCAATACAGTTACTAAAGTCATTAGTAAATTATTTTAAAACTAAAAAACTAAAATAAAAATTCTCTTGGCGCTTATAAGAACTTCCGGTTTGAGTAACGCTAAAAGGGAAGTAGACAGAAAGGTTTTGAAAGATAACATTTACCAGATATTATTTCGTTTTTTTTTTAAAGTAACGCAAATGTACAATAGAATTTAATTCCCGAGATAAAATTCTAGTTCATACTCCATACCACCAGTAGGTGGCGGTAATGCACACCTTCAACCGCCATAAAACTTAACAAGAAGAAGAAGAGAAAAAGGCGGGGAGCAGATCGGAAATCACTAAAACAGATTTACACAGGCATGATAAGAGCAAATATAGACTTTGGTTGTATAGTGTATGGATCAGCAGCTAAAACACAGTTGATTAAATTAGACACTATTAAACATCAGGCGGTAAGATTATGTACTGGAGCATTTAAAACCACATCAACAGCAGCAATAGAAGTAGAGATGGGAGAAATGCCGTTAGATTTAAGGAGAACTAAATTAGAAATAAATTATTGGTTAAATTTGCAAGGCAATAGCTTAGATCATCCAACTTGGGAAAT
>NC_051448.1:19213687-19248713 GCF_001649575.2 Kryptolebias marmoratus | reverse complement strand
GAAGCAGCGAAGCGGTCGCAGGGTGGTGACGCGGAGAGTTGGGTGTTGGAGCAACGCGGGAAAGTAATAAGGAATATACTTGGTGGAAAAGGTGGTTTGGCATAAACTGGTATGTGAATGGTTCGGATGGAAATGGAGGTAGGAAATGAGAAGGACGGGGATGGTGAAGGGTGGACATCAGTAGGAAAAGGAAAAGAAAGAGGTCGTGGAAGAATTAAAATGGGTGAAGGAAAATGCATCGGTGATAGTCAAGGTAATAAACGGGAATTGGAGGATAGTAGTTCAGAAGAAGAAAGAATAGTGAGGAGGAAAGTGGTGAGGGAGGAATTCAAAGTAATATTAAAACTTAAGAACGAGGAAGATCAAAATAAAATCAGCCCCATTGTGGTATCAAGAGAAATTAAAAAGAAAATTGGAGAAGTAGAAATGGTAAAGCTTTTGAGAGACGGAAGTCTTTTAGTAGTATGTAAAGATGTAGAACAAAAGAATAAGGCTTTAAGAGTGGATGACATTTGTAAAAAATTAGTGATTGAGAAAAAAATCATGGGAGAAAATAAAAAAACTAGAGGAGTGATTTATGGGATTCCTCTAGGTGAAGATCTTGATAAAATTAAGAAAAGTGTTGCAGGGGCAAAAGTGTACAGCTTGAAAAGATTGTTAAAAACAGTGAATGGAGAAAGAGTTGAAAGTCTGTCAATACTGGTTGAGTTCGAAGATAAGGAGTTACCAAGAAACATTAAAATAGGATACCTCAATTTTCAGGTCAGGCCATATGTACCTCCACCACTTCGGTGCTTCAAATGCCAAAGGTATGGACACATAGCAGCAGTGTGTAAAGGGAAGCAGAGATGTCCAAAATGTGGAGAAGAGCATAAGATAGAAGAGTGTAAGGAAGAAGTGCAAGAGAAATGTTGTAACTGTGGAGGAAATCACAGAGTCACGTTTGGAGGATGTGAAGTAAGGAAGAGAGCAAAAGAAATCGTACAGATTAAAACGAATAAAAACATAAGTTATGCAGAAGCAGTTAAAAATGTGAAGGAACAGGAAAAAAGAGAGATTGAACAAACAGGGAATCAAAATGTAAAACAAAACAAAGTTCAGATGGAAGATAAAGTCACAATACCAGTAGAAAAACTGATATTATTCATAGCTTATGTTATCAACTGCACTGACCAAGCCAAACACAAAACTGAGAAGATTAAAATAATAGTGAGAGGAGCTGAAAAGTTTTTGGGCTTTAAAGAGGGATCATGGGAAAACATAAATAAAAAGTTGGAGGAAGATGGGAGATCAGAACCACCAGGTGAAAACGGGTCATGCTAATATTACAATGGAATGCAAGAAGTTTAATCGCTAACGGACAGGAATTTAAAGGTTACATTGATGAGCTTGAAGAACAACCGGAAATTATTTGTGTTCAGGAAACATGGTTAAAAACATCATTAGATTTTGTGATAAAAGGATATGAGAGTGTAAGAAGAGATCGAACAGAGGGAAATGGAGGAGGATGTGGAATATTTATTAAAAAAGGAATACAATATCAGGTATTAGGAAAAGGGAAAGAACTAGAATATGTAGTAATTGAGATATGGGGAGAAGAAGGTAAATTTAAAATAATAAATTTTTATAATCCATGTAAAATACTAACGATTGATACAATGGAGGAATTAACTGAATATCTGGAAGGGAAGGTAATTTGGTGTGGAGATTTTAATGCAAATAGTACATTGTGGAGTAAAAGTAATGATAAAAACGGACAAGTTATAGAAGAATTAATGGAAATGAAAAATCTAGTGTGTATTAATGATGGAAGGGGAACAAGAATTAACATAAGAGCGGGGACAGAATCAGTTATTGATTTAACAATTGTTTCAAATATTTTAGCTGGTGTATGTGAATGGTGCATTAATAAAGAAACTACAATAGGTAGCGATCATTATCCCATAACAGTAAGAGTAGGGCTAAATTTAAGTAATAGGAATATAAAGCAGGGGAAAAAGTTGAACTTTAATAAGGCAGACTGGATTAAATTTAGATATTTGAGTCAATTAAATTTAGAAAATGTAGATATAAATATGGATATAAATGAAGTAAATTTAACCATTTGTAAGATAATAACAGAAGCAGCAGCTAAATCTATAAAGGAATCAGGAAGTAAGAATGATAAGAAAATGGTGCCTTGGTGGACAAATGAGTGCAAAGAAGCAATTAAATTAAGAAATAAAGCATTTAAGGCACTCAAACATAATCCAATTTATAGGAATTTAATTGAGTATAAAAGAAAACAAGCAATAGTAAGGAAAACTATTAAAAATGCAAAAAGAGGATATTGGAAAAAATTTTGTAACTCGATAGGGAAAGAAACAAAAATTGAGAACATTTGGAAAGTAATCAAAAGAATGAATGGTATAAAAAGAGAATTTGAATATCCTATACTAAAAATAGATGATACAATTATAATAAGTGATGAAGACAAAGCTGAAATATTGGCAAGAACGTTTAGTAAAATTCATAGTTCAAATAATATTAGTGAAAAGGAAAGAAAAGGAAGAGAACATACAAAAAGTATATATAAAGATTTAATAAAGAGTGATGAAGAAACAAATAATCTGTTGAATATTGAGTTTACAAAAATGGAATTGAATAATGCACTTAAGAAGACAAAAAACACGGCACCAGGTAAAGATCAAATATGGTATAGAATGATAAGGCAACTCAGTGAAAAATCTAAAGATATAATATTACAATTATATAATAAAATCTGGATGGAGGGACAATTGCCAATAAATTGGAAGGAATCGATTATAATACCAATAGCAAAACCAGGGAAAGATCACTCAAACCCAGAAAATTACAGACCAATAGCTCTAACATCAAATTTATGTAAAATAATGGAAAAAATGATTAATAATAGATTAGGATACTATTTGAATAGTAAAGGATATATATCAAAATATCAAAGTGGATTTCGAAAAGGAAGGAGCACTAATGATCCAACGCTTTGCTTAGAACATGACATTAGAAGAGCTCAAGTAAATAAAGAAAGTGTAGTGGCAATATTTTTTGATATAGAAAAAGCATATGACATGATGTGGATTGATGGATTATTGATCAAATTAAATAAGATGGGAATTAAAGGAAGAATGATTAATTGGATTAAAGACTTTTTAACGAATAGGAAAATACAAGTTAGAATAGGAGAAGGTATTTCAGGAAAATATATAGTAGAAAATGGAACTCCACAGGGGAGTATTATAAGTCCATTATTATTTTCAATTATGATAAATGACGTATTTAGAGACATTGGAAAAGACATGGGTTGTTCACTTTTTGCAGACGATGGAGCTGTCTGGAAAAGAGGAAAAAACGTTGATTTTATTGTTAGAAAAATACAAGAGGTTATTATTGAAATAGAGAATTGGGCGTTGCAATGGGGATTTAGGTTCTCAGTTGATAAAACAAAAGTAATGATATTTACACAGAAAAAAATAAATAAGGGAATTAAACTGAAATTATATAAACAAGAGTTAGAGCAGGTAAAGTGTGTAAAATTTTTAGGATTATGGTTTGATGAAAAATTAAAATGGCATATACATATTAAAAAAATTGTAGATAAATGTAAGAAAATTTTGAATATTATGAGGTGTTTGGTTGGCAGTGATTGGGGAGCAGATAGGAAATCACTAAAACAGATTTATGCAGGAATGATAAGATCCAACATAGACTTTGGTTGTCTAGTTTATAGTGCAGCAGCTAAAACTCATTTGGTTAAATTAGATACTATCCAAAATCAGGCACTAAGATTATGTACTGGAGCATTTAAAACCACACCAGTAGCAGCCTTAGAAATAGAAATGGGAGAAATGCCATTAGATTTAAGAAGAACAAAATTAGAAATTAACTATTGGCTAAATTTGCAAGGAAATAATGTGGATCATCCAACGCTGGAAATTTTAAATCCATGTTGGGAAAAAGAAAAGAAAGAATTGAGGAGTTATGGATGGTCAATCAAAAATAAAATTGAAAAATTTAAAATGAATAAATTAGAAATTAGTCAAACAACACCAGTATCAATTATACCACCATGGATTCTACCAGAAGCAAAGGTAGATATGTCAGTAATGGAAAAGAAACTAGATAAATCATGCATCATAGATAGGGATTTGGTACAATTATATTTAAATAAGTATTATCAATACATTCAAATATATACTGATGCATCAAAAATAACTGAGAAAACAGGTATAGCGTTTGTAGTTCCGGAATTTAATATAAAAATAGGGAAACGAATTACAGATGGGACATCAGTATACACAGGAGAAATGTTAGCAATATTACTAGCTTTACAATGGGTAGAGGAAATAAAACCATTAAAAACAATAATATGCTCAGATTCAAGCTCTGCTTTATTAAGTATTAAAAACAATCAAACAGATAGTAGAATGGACATTTTATTAGAAATATATCATACACTATTCAGAATACAAAACATGGGGATGATGGTAATATTTGTGTGGGTTCCAGCACATATTGGGGTAGATGGAAACGAGAAGGCAGATAAAATGGCAAAGAGGGCAATTAAAAATCCTGTTAGCATTACAGTCAAGATAAGTAAGTCGGAAGGAAAGAGTATTGCTAAAGAGAATTTGATGAAAGTCTGGCAAAAAAGATGGGATGAAGATAAAAAAGGAAGATGGTTTTATAAAATTCAGGGAAAAGTAGGAGAAAAAAGAAATGGAAGAAGAAATAGAAAGGAGGAAAGAGTGATAACAAGATTAAGATTTGGACATACAGGACTTAATTATACACTGTTTAAAATTCAAAAACATAAGACTGGTAAATGTGATTATTGTGATAAATATGAAACCATAGAACATGTTATATTAGAATGCCATAAATATGAAGCAGAGAGAGGATATATGAAGAGAGAGTTTGAAAGGATTAAGGAAAAGGTTAATTTAGTAGATATTTTGAGGAAGAATTTAGGGAGTAAACAAATACAAATAATTATTAGATATCTTAAAAAAACTAAATTATTTCACAGAATTTAATTATAGTGAGGGTGTGAGAATATAGATATGATAATCAAAGAGGAGCACAAGTACGTAAGAGTCAAGGGGGAAGGTGAAAATATAGATAGAATTATAGTAGAATATTTATAGATGAAGATAGTTGTTTAGACCATCATGAACCACACTCCAGACCAGTAAGTGGCGGTAATGCTACGAAAAGTTTTTTGCCAACCGCTAAAAAACCCGACAAGAAGAAGAAGAAGAAGAAGAAGACCATCACGAACCACACTCCATATCAGTAGGTGGCGGTAATGCACACCTTCCGTTGTTTGCCAACCGTCAATAAAAACCAACAAGAAGAAGAAGAAGAAGAGAAAAAGGCTTTGAAAGATGGCGGCGCACACGCAGAAAAGTAACAAACCAGGGAAACCCGCAGGAAAAGAGGCTCAGCCTCTCATCATAGCCAAAACCCCGGCGGAGGAACAGCGTCTGAAGCTGGAGCGGCTGATGCGGAACCCCGACAAGCTCGCTCCGATACCGGACCGGCCGAAGGAGTGGAACCCGCGGGCTCCGCCGGAGTTCGTCCGGGACGTGATGGGCTCCAGCGCGGGCGCGGGCAGCGGGGAGTTCCACGTCTACCGACACCTCCGCCGCAGGGAGTACCAGAGGCAGGACTTTCTGGACAAAATGTCCGAGAAGCAAAACAAGGACGTGCAGTACCTGGAGAAACTGGAGCAGAACAAGCAGGCGGCGGAGGAACGAACGGCGAAGAGACGGAAGAAGCGGGACAAGCTGAGGCGGAAGAAACTCCAGGCGAAGAAAGCTAAACTGGAGGACAAAAAGGAGGGAGAGAGAAGCTCGGAGAGCAGCGAGGAGGAAGAGAAGGAGCAGGAGGAGGAGGAGGAGGAGAGGGAGGATGATGCTGAGGCTCCCAGCTTCATTATGGGGAGGAAATGAAACACTTCGCACTGATTTCTGTGTAAATATTCTTATAAACTCAAGGAGAGACACTAGACTTCCAACAAAACCTGAAGAAACAAACAGTTGTCCTTGTTGGAAACTTACAGAAGGATCAGAACGGATACAATCTGCAGATATGGAGCGCTGTTTATGTCCTTTATTAAACACCCTGGGGATCTTATTAGTTTAGAAATGGGCTTTCTTTGTGTTCCCTGAATCCAAATTATGTGATCAACTTTTCATTGTTTGAGTCAATTTTATTGTTAAAGTGTTGGTTATTTTAAATAAAAATGAATATGAATGCTTATGGGTTGTGTTTAAAGTTCCATTCGTATTGCTATGCTGTTCTCTGAGGTGTAATCAGTAATAGCTTGCGTCCATCCACCTGTCTGCTGGTCTTTGCCTGTGTGTTTGCAGCCTCGTCTCCCGGCCCCCGGTGGAGCTGATCACCTGTGGGCGCCGCGAGGCTGCACAGAGTACCTCCGAGGATGGAAAAAGGCGTGACTCCCAGAGGTTAAGGAGTTCCACGTGCGATGCTCCTCGGACAAGGCCTCCTGCTTTCCACGGTGGCGATGGCCTGCGTCAGTGGCTGTTGCTCTTCTTGAAGCAGGCAGAGTAAAACACGGCAGCCGGATATTGTTTGAGTCAGGGGGAGCTTTTCCTGTCAAACACTGTCAGCTGCCACAACAATACCTCCAACTTATGTGTTCCCTACCCATTCAGTGAATAAAATAAAACCTTTTTGAAACCAAAAAAGTGTGATCATTTACACACGTTCCTTAAAGCTCCCTCCCTTGTTTAGATTTGTACATGTTGAGGATGCAGTGTTTGTTTCTGCAAAACAAAAACAAAGTTAAGTTTAGTTTTTCATTTAAATTATTGTCAGCCTGTTATGTAATTTAGATGGAAAAATAAATAATCACTATAAAAAGATAAAAAAGCAAAGTGGTATTTCAGTTTCATGAACCATATTTGGTAAAAAATAAATAGCGAATATCTTGAACCCTTTCAAAAAGATACTTCAGATTGAATGAAGTGTAGGATTTATGGAAAGGTTGTAAACAACATCTTACCTGCTGCAGGTAGCTCATTGAACAAACTCAGGTAAGAGAAAAAGAGTTTAATTCTGACCAAATTGATGAGTCAGAACAATGCCAAGTGGCTTTTTACCATCCCAAAACAACAAGCTTAAAAATATTGTAGTGGTTCATGCAAACACTGTTTTTAAACCTTTCCATGTCTCCTTTACATTACATGATTATTTTGTCAGGAAAAAATAAAATAATCCTGCAGAAAGTGTTGCATTAACCTAATTGGGCCTGAAAAGAATCATAGAACTATATGTAAATAAATAAGCATGTAACGTAAAACTGACAGCGATGTAAAGGTTTATAAAGTAACATCTGCATGACTTGCAGTGAAATTTGTGAGATTAGAGCTTTACTGTAAGATGACAGTGATCCACTTTGGTTTTGGACCTGCTTATTTGAGAGGAAAACACTGAAGAAAAACACGAGAAAAAAAAAGATTTATTACTGGAAGACAGTCAGTTAACCAAACCAAACTCTTCTTTTTCTTTAGCTGTGAGGGAATATCGTTTCTAGTCAATCTTGTTTTTATAGGTTAGCTCACATCACCTCTCAGTGCTCTAATACTGGAAAATGTTCTGATGGCAGTTTTCTGCAGCAGGAGATATGCCTTCATACTCTGACAGCAGAAACATTTAGAAGCACAGGTAAGCAGAGCTGCTTTAAGTTCTTCAAGAGCTCATTACATAAAAGTGGTGATGCTCATATCTGAGAATGAATATTAAACACACGAGGTATAATATTCATTCAATATTAAAACAAGCTGCTTTTCATTTAGAAACACTGCAGATTAAATGTAGGCAGATGTGTTTTTGTTTTATAGTTCTCATCAGAAGTTTACATCAACTCATCATTTGCACAATTGTCATGTCAATTTAGGGCTTTTTAATCATTTGTTGGAATTGTTCTTTTTTTTTTTCCAGACTTTCCATGATCATGCAACATACATGTTCAATGATTTTTAAAAACAAGGACTAGATGCACAAGTTGGAATTTATTGTTGATTTTTTGCGAAACCGCTCAGGATCAGAGCTATACATACAGACTGAAACATAAATCACCGCCACAAGTATTTGGTTAAACTTCCCTTAGTAAGTTGCACGTTGACCACACACTTTTTTGTATCCATCAACAAGCTTCTGACTGGATAAAACCACTCTTCTTGGCAGAATTGGTAGAGTTCCTTTAAATTGCTTGATTTCCTGCACAGTCTCAACTTTTCATAGTCTTAGTATAGTCCACAAATGTTCAGTAGGGTTGAGGTTGGGGCTTTGGGAAGGCCGTTCCAGAAGCTAAATGTTGCCCTGACTTATCTGATCAGAGACCAGATCTGATGTGTTTGGGATGATGGTTCTGTTGGAATGCCCAAACGTAGCATCTAGCTGCTGATTTGAGGCGAAGTTAAATAATTTGGAGGTAGTCCTTCTTCATTATTCTGTCTACTTTGTGCAATACCCCAGCATAATGCTACCACCTCCATGCTTGAAACCAGTGTCCTTAGGTTTAAAAGCCTCACTTTGACTCCTCCAAACTCCCGTCTTGTCATCGTGACCAAACAGCTCAATCTTTGTCTTGTCTGACCTCAAAACCTTTCCACAGATGCCATTTGGCTCGTCCATGTGTGCAGCTGCAGATTTCAGTTCAGCTCGAAGGTTTTGCATTCAGAGCAGGAGCTTCTTTCTTGGTTGGCACCGTCTCAGTCCATGGAGATGTAAAGCTGGCTTCACTGTGGACACCAACACTTCGCAAACGGCTCAAGCCTTGGTGGTTCCTGGGTTCTTCCTGAATTTCCAAAAGAATTTCTTTTCAACTGAGGGTTGACAGATGAGTATCAGTCAATCAAATGAGTACTGTAATAGACATCCTTTAATACTGGGAAAGAGAAACTGCCGACTGCAGTCAATCATGATCAGTAATGGGAAGTTATCAGGTCTTGTCAAGTTGAAAGTCCACCTTGAACCATCAGCACCCGATATTAAAGGAGTTAAACCTATGTATATTTTTGAGACTGCGTGTATGTATAATTTTGACACTGTGTGGATTAGAGGAAATCCACAATAAACTCTAACTTGTGCACCCAGTTTTGACCGTAGGTGTACGATGGGGACTGCAGCATCTGAAACAAAAGATTTACTCATCCCCTGAAAAGCTCCAGTATTCACAGCTTGACTTATTCTGTTTTTAATACCTTCTCAAACAGTTTCTAAAGAGCTCTCACAACTCTTTAAATGTTTAAATATAACATTCCTTTAGTCTGTTCTGGACATGTTCAGATGAAATTTGCGTCGTCGTTTAAAACGAACAGGAGAGGTCAGATAGTTGCGGTGCCTGTAACTCGGTAATACCATCTGATTCCTTCAGTCAGGCACTGATTCCAGGTTAATCTTAGACCTCCTTCACAGACATAGTTTTATGAAGAGCTGCATGCCAACAGGAGTGTGACTGAGATGTCCTGGTGTGTGTGTGTGTGGAGGGGGGCGGTAGAAGAGTGGTTCTCAGAGGAAGGTTTTGGCATGCCGGGGCAAGCTGCCCTGCCTTTCTTTGCCTCTCCTTAATCCTTGTTCTGAGAGGAAACCTCAGAGCAGTTCTGACTGCAGACTTTTTCAGCTGTTCTCACTTTTTAACCCCACAGTCGATAATGTGCAGACTGGCTGAGGATGCAGGACATGTGGGATTCACAAAGAAAAGCAACAGGAGTGATCGGTGATCGACCCCAAGGTACACTTTTATATTGGCAACATTTGTTAAATAACGTGGATACATCTTACCTATGAAGAAAACTACTGTATCAACAATAAATGTTTCTGTTTTCTGCGATTAACTGTCTTTCTAAATTATCTCCATATTAAATTTGAGTAGGTTGATTGCGCAATCGTCTTCAAATTTTTTTATTAGATGAAAATTTACTTCCAAAGTGCTGTTTACTGAACTTACTGTTCATTAAACACGTGATAAAAAGTAAGAAAATATTTAATAATGTTAATATCATCAGATTTTTTAAGTCTTAAAGTTTTGTTGGATTTAACAATATTTGATTTTTTTAACATAGAGCGTTATTTCATAGAATTAGAAAAATATTTGGTTTTCTATTGACAAGAAAGATGTCTCACTTTGTCTTCTTCAGGTGACAGAAAAGCAGTACGGAAGACAACCTTCACCAGATGGATGAACGTGTTTCTACAGAAAGTAAGGCATGAATCTGTACACTTTTACCCCCACTTATATTCGGTTTTCATGCCGTCATTCACACGTGTAATTTTTGTTATTTATCTAGTGTGATCCTCCACTGGAAGTGTGCGACCTGTTCACCGACATTCAGGATGGCAGAATACTCATGGCTCTGCTGGAGGAGCTGTCCGGGTGCAAACTGGTAAGAGTTGCACAAGAACAAGATTTATACCAACAAGAAGAAACAATGCATTATAAAAATTATAATATTTTTCTCTCTTATTTTTGTGTAACTTCACTCTAGGTCACTAAAATCATAAAATAGTTTGTGGTATTCATCAAACTAAACCAAACAATACCAGATGTGAAACCAGAGAAATTGGATTTTCTGTAAAAATGTAGTGAACGCTGAGTGCTGAATAACTACTGAAACTTGCTGAAGATACAGAAACTGAGTTAAGAAAGAAGCAAAACAATACCTATAAGTAGCAAAAGACTAGCTAAAAAAATCAAAAGGCAAGCTAGGAGCTAAAAGTATTAAAAGGCCAGCTAAAAGTAACTGAAGGCTAGAAACTAATAGTAGCAGAACAGTCGGTAAAATACTGAATCACTTTAAAAGAGAACAATGTTCTTAAAGGAGCTGAAGAGATTTCAGTTTATTTCAATGGGGAGATTATTTCTAAATAAAGTTAAATATTTTGAAAAGTATAAACGTTATATAAACCAAAAGTCATAGCAACCATCTCCTGAATGAGCTGGATGTTTTGACATATGAATGACGAAAGTAGCACAAAGTACGCAGAAGTTGTTAGATTGGAAACCAGCTGAGTTTCCTCTAGGGTGTCTGGGTTCAGCCTCCATCATCCGGGGGGAGCTCAGCATAGAGCCGCTGCTCCTCCACATCAAAAAGAGTCAGCTGAGGTGGTTTGGGCATCTGGTTAGAGTGATGGCTTCCTCTAGATGATTTCCCACTAGGAGGAGACCCTGAGGCAAACCAGAACTCGTTGGAGGGATTATATATCCTCACTGGCCTTGGAGAGTGTTCCTGGGGGAGAGGGTTGTATGGGTTTCCCTTCTGGACCTGTTTCCCCTGTGGCCTGACCACAAATAAGGAGAAAAGAAAACAGATAGATGGATGAATGCACCCCACCTTAAAATATCCTAACTATTGCTTCAAATAAAGTTTGTTAGCAAAGTTAAAGGCAGGCAAGTTGGGAAATCCAAAGCACTTTAATGTTGGACCACCTGAACTAAAATGAACGGAACAAGTAGTCAACATGAGGCACATGAACAATAAGGATCTGAGAAATAACAAATGAAACCTAGAGAGTCTCTATACACCGAGGGGAGGACTTAAAATAAACTGCAGGTGTGCTGATTAGAAAACTGAAACCAGGTGTAAGTCAGAAACAGGAAGTAAAGTTAACCAAATGCACAAAAGGTGAAGACTTAGCAAAATAACAGAGGAAGCCAGGTATTAAATGGATTCAGGCATAATTCAGGCATACCAAACATAAATACCAAAAAACAAATAGAAACCATAAATCAGAGCTTAGCTTTGACTAAACTAGAAGAAAATCAAGATAAATTCTAAGAGAAGCAAGATTACTTATTCTAAAACCCAAACAGAAAACCAAATAATATATCACCAACATCTCTAAAATGTTGGTCATAAAAAATGTAACTTTCTGTGACAATTTGACCAACTGCCAGTGGTTTCTTCCAGTGGTAATTTTCTATACAAGGCCAGGCCAATTACGTTTTGATTTAGTATTTATTACAACAATAGTGTCAAACCTTCCACCAAACTCTTTACAAAACACAAACCATTTCAACCATTGTCAGACTGTTAATCTAACTTGTAACATCTCACCTTAGCTTTATAGGTTTAGGCCATCTTCTCATCATATTTTCAGACTGAACAACATTTCCAAGGCCTTAGCTTTTCTGGACGACAGACATGTAAGTATCTAAATGTCAAAACACTGGCAGTGCATTGGGGTGTTTTTTAACCTTAGTTACATTCACGGTGTCCTCCAGGTGAAACTTCTTGACATCGATGCCTCCAGCATTGCTGATGGAATCCCGTCTGTTGTTCTCAACCTTGTCTGGAATATTATTCTGCATTTTCAGGTGGAAGTTTAATGTAGTATCACTGTCATTACTCTAGTTTCAGTCTTTTCTCACTGATTTAACACAAAAACCCAATTACAGGTGAAGGAGGTAACAGGAGGCCTGCAGAGACATATGTCCTCTAGCCTCTCTTCTTTATCACTGAGCAAACATCCATCCACGAGTGATCTCTCACCCCCGCCAAATGACGATGGCAGCTACTCCTGCAACTCTCTGCCAACTAAAGGTCGGAAGACTTCCATGGGGGCAAAGTACTATAGCAAAGCCGTCAAGACGTTCCTGCAGTGGGTCCAAAGATGCACATCAAAGTGAGTCTGAAAAAAGTTTTAAATTAGTTTCTCATTACCCCGAACCCAAGCCTATATAGTCACTGACAGACTGAAATGAGACTGTATTTGTTGAAAGGTCATGTGACTATGTAAATTTGCAGGTATGGGGTGGATGTGGACGATTTTGGAACAAGCTGGAGGAGTGGGCTGGCGTTTCTTGCTTTGATAAAGTCCATAAACCCAGACTTGGTCAACCTGAGGGAGAGCTTATCCAGAGAACCAGAAGAAAACGTCAAGCAGGCCTTCATGTTAGCCCATCACAGTTTGGGTGTACCGCCTCTGCTGGAGCCTGAAGGTAAAAGCTTCCTCAGTGACGTGTGCAACTCACATGTTTTGGTTTTTATCCACAGAGACAAATGTTGATCACTGTAATAACAGCAAAAAATGAAAACATTTTTTCTTCCAGATGTTTTGAGCCCCTCACCAGATGAGCAGTCCATCATAACATACGTGTCAATGTTCCTGGGGCATCTCTCAGGAGCAGACGAGGTTTGCACTAAGTTTACCACTTTAAAGAGCATACTTGTTTTCATTCTCACTGAGAATTTTATGAGCAAATTGATACAATTTTAGTGAAAGATAAAAATAAAATAGTCAACATTAGGTAAATATTATCACTTGCTGCCATAAATAACAGGTGATCATTTACATCTGTGCTCAGACGTTTACAGACATTCATCATGGGGAATGAATGTCATTCATTTTAGGTTGTTTATGATTTATTTGAACCCTTCAAATAAATATGAAATAGTCTGTTTGCAAAATATCTCATAGACCACTAGATGGATATTAATGAAACTCTCAGAAAGTAATCATTACATATACATGTACAACTGATTAACTTTTGAAGTTAATCCAATGCAAGATGGCTGCCACAGAAAAATGATCTTTTAAAACATAAAATTGGCTATACCTCAGCCAGTTTTACACATATTGAGATAAACTATGGTGTGATAGTGGCTAAGCAATATACCCAACTCATACTTTGAGTGCAATACATTGCATAACATTTTTGATTAAAACTAACTTTGCAATGAATTGTTGGCATAAGCCTTATTTGTCTGTTAGTAAAATATCTCATGTGCTACTAGACAGATTGTACATCTACAGCTGATTAACTTTTGAAGTCGCCCCAATTCTAGATTGCCTCCACAGCAACTACAATCAAAACAAAAGTGACTCTAACTCAGCCATTTTTACATATCTTGAACCAAAATCTGGTGTGGTAGTAGCTGAGAGTTATGCCCAATATACTGTAAGCGCTTTCATGTCTTGTTGACAAAAATGTAATTTGCAAGGTTTGACCAAAATGGCTATAACTCCGTCCCTTTTCAGCACAAGATGACAGTAAAAATCCTACATCACTTCCTTTGCCCAAAAATGTAACTGTATTACCAAATCTGTGAACCAAGATTTTAATCTTCATGTAACCAACTATCACTGTGGTTGAATTTACAGGATTGTACAAGAAATATGGATCTTCCTGAGACTCCAAACTTTGGGTCACCTGACCCAGTCAGTTTTGGAGAAACCCTTCCTGATACTCCAGACGCTCAAGCTCTCCTCAACAGCTTTGAGAAGAGCAACGAGCAGCAACTGTGGAGACGATGGTCCCGGAGATTTTCAGGGACTTCCTCCTCTCCTCGCAGAGCTTTTCCACCGCCCAGTCCACTGGATGCGTGCATAGTAAACCAAGAGATCCGATCGTGGATGGAGAAGGGTTTGGATCAAGGCTCGAGAAAGAAAAGAGCTGAAGGAAGTCGAGTTTCCCTGAGTTCCGAGGAAGGGATCTACAGCTTGTCGGCACTGGACTCGGACGAGGAGGATGCCTACAGCTACATCCTGGATCTGAATAAAGAAGTTTTTCATCCATATCATCAGCCCAAAAGACCAGTACCAAAGGTTGAAGAGGAAACAGCAGAGCAAATGAAAGAAGAGTCAAAACATCTGGAGGAGTTTGGGTTATGTAGTAGCAGTGGATGTCCACAGCAGGAAGGACCTCCTGACGAGGATACAGCTTCTAATTTCAAATCAGAAGTCGGATCTCAATCAGCAGGTCACAGGAAGTTTGATCTGGACAAGAACAAAGTTAGTCCCAGAGAGGCGTCAAACACCACAGCTGTGTTTGATTTGGAGCCAAAGGGTGAAAACAGAAACAAAGAACTGGAAGAGAGCGCACTGAACAGTGATGACCAGGAAGAGAGAGGCCAAAAGACAATAAGTAGACATGACAAAACAACAGATGATGGAGTAAACAAAATAAGTGTTGAAGCAGCTGGTTGGCGGAAAGATGCTGTGAAGGGAGAAGAAGGGAAGCTTTCTGAAAACCAGGGAAATGTGAGCGAGAGGAGAAGAGCGGTGGGAGAGCTGAGAGGATCAGAGGAAGGGCGAGATCTAAGGAAAGATGGTGTAAATGAGGAAGAGACAGCAAGTCAGAGAAATGTGTATTCAGGCAGTTTTAAGGTTGAAGTAAATGAAAGAATATTAACTGCTGATGTTGCTAACGATGCCAGGCAAACCGATGCAGCAAGAGTTAACACAGAAAAAGCAAGTGACAGAAAAGACAATGTTACCAAAACGGATTTAACCAAGAATAAAGGGAAGATGGAGGAAGCTGAACATGTGATGAAATCTTCGGATTATGAACACAAAGATCTGACAACAACAGACCAAAACGGTGGAACAGCTCCAACAAAGCCCAATGATGACATCCAGGATGGAGACAGCAGTCAACGTACGGCCTGCAGCGCATCTTCTCAGTCATTCAGGTACCGATTCATCAACACAATACAACTGACCACCTACTGAACCCAAGTTCCCAACAATATCGCCTGCCATCCACCTTTTGGTGGATGGAGATAAAAATGCAGACTTTTTAACTTAGTAGCGAAACCGTACCATTTTTCTAGAAGTGGGGTTTGCATGTTTTTTGCAGGTTTCATTGTAAGTGTATAGTTATTGTTTGAGTAGAGCGCATATTTGATGCATGATCAGATCCGTAACAGTCACGTTTTGTTGTCTTTTATTGAGCTGTTTAATGTAACGTTCCGAATAATCTGAAGATGATGACTGTATTTACCTTTTGTTGCTGTTGTTGTTTTGTTTTCTGCTTTCCAGCATCGAGGGAGGACTCAGTCTTCAGTCTTTCGCAGCCTCCTGTGATATAACCCCACTAGAGCTGGAGATGCTGCTGGTCCTGTGGATTCTGCTCTACTGCTACCTCATCCTGCCTCAGATGAACCTCTGAGCCCCCTTCCAACACCCCATCATATTAATATATGCTTATTAACCTAGTTTCCACTAATGAGCCAAACAAGGAGATCTCGCGCTGGGCTGCCTCTATATCTGCTTCTCTAAATCTCCCTCAGGGCAACATTTAACCAGTACGCTTTTCAGTGCCAGCAGATATAATTTGTAATATTTTGGAATATAATTTTAAGCAAAACCATAAATCTGTAATTCAAATATGTATCTTGATTTCCAGCATTCATGGTTTGTGGACTGTTGTTGCTGAATGTCTGCTGTATGACGGTGGGTTATTTTTTGATTTTTTATTTTTGACAGAGTTACTCAATTGACATAATCAGCCACATGGTGGCATTGCAGCATCGCAGCAGCGGCTGTTCAACGTGAGACTGTTTGTGCGGCATTCAGTCGCCTGCTGAGGATCCCATAGGAACTGCCGTTAAGTAGAGGCTATAATTATAGGCTGAGATTAAGATGATGGTATTTGATGTGCACATTGCCATTTTGCAGGCTCTCACTGCATCAGTTGTGAATTTCATCTCGAATACCCCTCGCAACTTATTATAGGAGCGTGTTTGACAACTTTGAGCCCATGAGATATAAACCACCACAACAAGATCAGCTCCAATTTACAAGACAGATCAGTACCTGCAATTATTATCTTTCTTGGGCAGTGCAGATAATCAGGCATTTTGCAGAGTGTTCGTTAAGGTAGCACTTTGTATGTGCAGTAAAAGTGGAGCAAAATGGTTTCTATCCACTGAACCATCAGTTGCATATGATGGATGCAGTTAATTAGGATTGTGGCATTTTATTTAAGAACATTTAGGTCCTGAATCTCCAATAAACTGGCCTTTTTTATGTTGAATCTTTGTAAGACATTAAGTTGCAACTTGATGCTTTATTTATCTTTGTTTGATTTTATTCATTTTCTACAAATATATGAAAAACTGAAATTTGTTTACATGGTTCCATAAAAAGATTTTGTACAAAACTGTTTGTTGTTCTTTTTTGCTGATACACTTAAATAACTAAATAACAATTAGAAAAAACCCAGAATAAATTCTATGCTACAATGCAACATAAAATGTATATTTATTTAAATATCAAAAGAATTATTTTTTTATCTTAATTTTAACAAACAGGTATATTTTGTGGCTCTGAACTTCTAGTATTCGTAGTTTTCGTTATAAAGGCTGCAGACCCCTGTTTTTGGACCCATTTTTGTTTTTGATTTGGATGTATCCTTAGAGTCTTTGCTACTTTAAAAAAGAGAACAACAACAACAAAAAAAGCTTGTCACCTTTCTGCAGAAAACTGATGATTTTAGGCCAACATCATTTAGGAGTGTTTATAAATTTCCCCACCTTGACTAAAACCTGAAGAAAAGCAACCCCATGATGCTGCCACCTCCGTGTTTCCCTGCAGGTATGGTGTTCTTTCGGTGATCCACAGTCTTGTTTCTGCACCAAACAGACCTTTCAGAAACATTCAACTCATCAGCCCATAACACATTTTACCACAGGCTTTTAGAAGACTCAATATATATTTTTTGCTGTATTTAACTGGGCCTGGATGTTTTTCCTTCAAAGAAAACGATTCCCTTCCCCAGAGTCCAGACGTAACATAACACAAACAGTACCTGTCAGAACTTCCTGCAGCTCCTTCAGTGTTGATGTAGGTCTCTCTGCAGCCTCCCTGACTGGTTTCTGCTTCGTCTTTTTATCCGTTTTTCATAATGTCACTGTTGTTCCATGTTTTCTCCATGTCGTGATAACTGTCTTCACTGTGTTTCATTGGATATCTAATGCTGTGGAAATCTTTTGCAGCATCTTCCCGACTGACACCTTTCAGCCATAAGATCCTCTGATGCTCTGTGATCTCCTTGTAACCATAAATGTTGCTGTAAGATGCAACAGTAAACGTCTGAAACATCCTACCAGGGCAGCTGAAGTTTGTTTCAGGTTGATCAGAATCACTTTATTTCATGGTAGGTGTGCTCACAAGTAGCACAGAGGCAGTAATCAATCAAATGTTGTTTTGACAAATCATTAGTTTTTAAGGGTGTGCACATTCATGCAACCATCAATGTGTGAAAAGTTTTTAAATGACTTACCATGGATTCATTTTTTTTACATCACAAAAACCTGGAATTTTACCCAGGGCATGTAGACTTTTTATCTGTCCACTGTAAATGTTCAAAATCCATGTTGACCAGAATAAGTATAAACAGTGTGTGTGTGTGTGTGTGTGTTTGTGTGTGTGTGCTATGTAATCAAAGTCCATCAAACCCTCATTATTTGCTGATGAAATTCTAAGAAACTAAAAACAGACTACCACTGTTTGCTTAAAGCTCCGCTCAAAGGTTAAAAGCTCCAAAAATCAATATGCTTTCAACACCGCCGACACCCCACCACCAAATTATGAGAACAACACTTTTGCAAAGCAGGAGTTATTTGGACCTGTCCTTTGATCAATCAAGTCAGGATGGCGGGAGGAGACGCGATGATGCCTGCTATGTACAGTTTGGCATGTGTTAGGGTACACAAAGGTTAGCCGACTTATGAAGCGCAACTCTGCAGAATCAGCTGAACACATCAGCTCTTGGCCTTTGAGCCGCACCGTGACCTGAGCACAGGAATCACTGCTGAGCAGAGTCCAGCAGCAGCAGCAGCAGCAGCAGCAGTGCAATGTCTTGGGATGGCAGCCAACTCACCACAACGGAGCGTGGAGGCCACCATATCTGCTCTCACATAACCTCACTCTGTGGGAGAGAGGAAGTGGGGTCCAGAAGGGTGGTTCTGAGGCTGGGATTGGTCGGGAGGGAAATGAAGGGCTGGATGTTGTAAAGAAATCTAGTTAGGTGATAGATAGAAAACTGTGGGTGCAGTTCATGCTCGAGGTCATTTAAGACTGTGGAGCGGTCTACATGTTGATGATCAGTAAACTATGACAGTTTTTTGTCCAGACCTCAATCACCTACCTTCAGCATGGACTTTGAGATGTTGACAAAAGTCCTGTGAGACTCAGATAAACGTATTCTCAGCAGTTTTGAGTATTTCAAAGGTAGCTCTTTATTGCATGAGCAGAGATTGCTGCAGTTTTTTTTTCCACTGATATTAGCAGTTCAGACACTGTGACTATCAGCACTCTGACACTTTTTTTTTTCCTCAGAAACTTAGTTAAATACGTGTTAAAACTAATTTAATAGGTGTCAGAGAAAGCTTGGTAAAGTGGGCTGCAAAAGTATTCACCCCCATCACATTCGGTCTGTTTTGTTAACCTGGAACAACCTGGAACTTTGAAGATGCAACATTTTATTGTGACTTTTCTAGGTGATGGATGGAGCTTCAAAATAAAGAGAGTAAATACATAAGTACACACCATCAAAGTTTTATGTATTTTTAGAATTATTTAAAACAAATGTCTTCCTCGTGTAACTTCATTCATCTGCATTATTTTGTGTAGGTCCTTTATTTCTACTCAAATTGAACTTCCTCCTTCACTTCACCAGCAAAATAGAAAGACATCAAGGGGTGTGAATGCTAGTGCACCCCTCTGTATATCTTTATTGTAACAGCACACATTTAAACAAAACACTAGGCATCTGTTTTCTCATTAGACCTTGTTTTATACACCCACCTAAAACAGCTGGTGGTAATAAATCCGCAGGCCAGTGGGTGTTTTTATAGCTGCTTGACTTCTGTCTTGGCACGAACATGTTTCATCCATAACATGTTCCTCTTATTAATGAAACATAAATCAGGTCTTCAAGCATTTGAATGGCGGCACACAGTGCTTTGAAACAGCCACCTGAATGAGTGGAGGTTGGCCATGAGGTTCAGGAATGACTCAACAGAATTGATGATGCTGTACGACACCAGCTGCTCAGCCACCGTGATGCGTCTGGCCTTTACCCAGCGGCTGTCCTCGCTTCTCCTGCTTCCAAAAGGCGACATGCAACCTCTGGAGGACTTTGTATATGACAACCGTTAGGACTTCCGCTTCAAAAAAAATCCAAGCTATTCCATTAAGTATGTCACTTATGTAAAGAAAACAGATGGAGGTACAATTTGATATACTGAAAAAGCTACTTCACAGATCAGGAAAATCTAAATTATGGCTATTTTCAAAGCACAAGTGTAAGTTAAATGCTACATTTTAAAAGAGACAGGTCACTTTAGTAACTCGGATGATGAATGCAGGTCCACTCATTTTTGTTATTTCTGATTTTGTTGTTGTCCATGTGCAGTTTTGTGGCTTTTTTTTCCTTTTGCCAAACCTTTTCTTAGGTCTCCCGCTGTCGCCTGCCTTTCTTTTTAGTGACGTGATGAATAATGCTGAGACGTTCTTAAACCAGCATTAATTACTTCTCTCTCTGCATAAGCGAGTGAAAGCTGGCAGTGCAGGTCAGAGAAGGCGAAGCAACATTTCTGCCAGCAAATCTATTAACACTTCGATTGTTGTTTCCACAGGAGGGCAGAAATCTACTTTCCCAAGTTTCAGCTCAGGAAATCCTAGAGTTTAGAAAGTCTCTTCAGGAACGCTGAACTGTCATCAGACACCTTCTCTGGAACAAAAGAAGAAACTTGAGGTTAATAAAGAACCAAATATTCTGTTATTTTTAGTTTAACTGAAGTATTTTCAGCATGAACCCATGTTTAAGAAAACTAAACTGAAAAAAAGTTTAACAACATGCAACAGTACAAATTGTATATCACAGCATCATGTCGTTCACATTTAGACTGTTCTATTTCTGCTCAGGAGTCAATGTTTCTGAGTTCCAAGTAAAAAAATATTAACTGTGATGATCTCTGAAGTCTGACTTGGAAGGATGAAATTTCTCACCAGCCTCAATCTCAAAATCCAATATGGCGCCTAATGTATGAAAGGTTATGACAGATGCAGTAAGAAAGTCTTTATTTTTAGTTGTTTTAGTTTGAATCTCATTAAATCAGTCAGACTCACAGTAACATACAGTGCTATACTCATGGTTGCCTGATTATGTCATAAAATAGGGGGAGCAAAACCAGGAAAACACATGCTTCATTTGAGTCTAAGTCAAAGACATATTGTAGACCAGTGGTGTCCAGCCCTGGTCCTGGAGGGCCACTATCCATGTTTTAGTTGGTTCCCTGCTCTTTAGCAGGTCTTGAAGTTCTGCAGAAGCCTGTTAATCACTCAGACAGTCAAATCAGGTGTCAAAGCAGAGAAACACCTAAAACATGCAGGATAGAGGCCCTCCAAGACCAGGATTGGACCCTGCTGTTGTCTTATGATATAATAGTCCCACTAACAAAACCTCTGGCTGTTTATTGTAGTGGGATAAGCAAAGTGCCTAGTGTCTAGAAATGAATAATGAGTCTTAATTGTAATTTAGGCTCCTCATGAGGTCATACGGTCCCAGTCAGAGGAAAGTTGGAGCCCCGACATTCAGCTGGACTTTTAGTCCCCCCACAGAATCATCTTTGACAGACATGCTCATAATCCATGATGAGCTCAGAGGGCTGCTGCTGCTTATTGGCAGTGTTACTGATCCCATGAATGCTTAGATAAAATCACGCTTTTTGTTTTGGTTTTTCTTTTGCCATTGATGTCACATTGATTTCCTGAACAGGACAGCTTCGATTTGATTGTTTTACAGTTGCATTGTGTTTCACATACTGGAAAAAGAACATTTCCTGCAAGCTGACAGAAGTGACTGTGCATTGAATTTTTACCACTGCAAGATGAATCATGGTTTATTTTTCCATTTTCTGATGAAAAGACATTTAAATGACAGGATTGTATCCTTTAGACTGAACCACCGCTCTCTTGTAAAAACATAAAACATTTTTTTTCCATTACAAAAGCATTTTCTCTGTTGTCTGTTTTTCACTCTGAAGCCAATTTCCTTCAATAACATCTTTTTATCTTATGCAATTATTGGAAAATTGCTTTGCAGGAGTATCTAGCCTCATTTGCCGACGCAGAAAGGGAAAAGTCGTGAAATATTGTCATATTTTAGTGGCTTCCTGTTGCTTTCTACCTCGCTCAGCCAGCCTTGCGGCGATACTGCATTGATATTTACCTCACTGAAGAGGTGATGAATAGAGGATGGTTTGATGAAAAGGACGCCAGATCTATCACAAGTAACATAAATGTCAACCTATTAATCAGTGGGGCTTTCACTGACTCATGGAAAAAAAAACCACACGTTTGAAGAACTCCAGATAAAGAAACAATGTGGCAATGGTGTATGTGTGAAGAGGTTAAGTAACAACCAAAGTTTCCATTTCTTTTCAAAACTCAGTCATTTTTATACAACTGTTTTCAACCCGTGTGCACAGCAAAGTGTGGTGTTCTAAATGCTTTCCTTGATAAGTTGCCTTAAATCGTACATAATTTTAATGATGTCTCACCTTTTAAAGTGTTTAAAATTAAACACTTCTGCATGAAGTTTAATACATTAAAAATCTGAGTAAAATGGACAGACCTAGCCTACTTTTATGGCATCTTTTTAAAAAAAAGTGATACGAAACAAGTGTTTGTACCACAATATAAGGATAATTTGGATCCTTTCAAAGTGGTGTTGGATGAAGTATTTATGAGCAGTCGTTATCTTACCTGCTGAAGATGGCAACCAGAATGATCTCAATTTGTAGAATCAGGGAGACATTCTCATTGAAGTCAAGCCAACAGCTAATTGGAGCTTGCATCGTTAAAATTTCCATCATCACAACTTCCTATCAAGTTCAAGTGAAGACTGTATTAAATATTCTCCCAATTTGTCACTTTTCCATATCATAATACTTTACAATCCAACAATTCTTTTTTTTTCCCCGAAAACATTTTTGTTGCATCACTTAAAAGGATATTTTGAAGTGGACCAAAAACATGCATGTTAGGTTAATTGGTATCTCTGAAATTGTCCTTAGGTGTGAGTGACAGCATGAATGGTTGTTTGTCTCTATGTGTCCCTGTGATGGACTTGCAGCCTGTCCAGGGTGTCCCCTGCCTCTCTCACAGGGACTGCTGGATATGGACACCAGCTCCCCATGACACAAAAAGATGTGGGTAAACGAAAATGGACAGATGTCAGTTTCAAAGTACACTATTTTTCCTGCTGGAAGTGTCCTTAGGCTGCTCTGGAATAGCTACTGCTAGCTGCTGCTGTTGCTTTTTTATTTCCAAATAACCATAGAATTCAATGTAGATAACAGGTAATGCATAATTGACAGCAATGCAAAAGGTCTGAAAAATTTGGGCCATTTAAGCTTTGGTCTTTGCAACACTGGGACTAGCCGTTAGCTCGCCAATCCTGTCAAACCTAAACTGTATTTCTCCAAAGTGAGGTTGTTCAAAAAGCTATCCACAACAGGTAAGAGATTAATTTTTTACAACTTTTCTACAGAACCCCCCTTCACAATGTTTAAAATGTGACTCCTAATTCCATCCTGCTGCCAATCAGATGTGACTCACTGTTCTGCTGCTTTAATGCTAAAACACCTTTATGAAACCTATAATTACAGCAAGTCTTTTCTGAGAAGATGAAACAATATCTGTATAGACCAGATTATACAGGAAAGGAACTGCTGGTTGGACTCAGCTGAGTGTTAGGATAAGTTCAGCAGTTAGTGTAGCAACATGATTATCGTCGGGTTGAAGAAAATAAGGCCAACGTAAACAGCTGTCTCATGTAAAAGTGACAGGATGAAGTCTTCATGCAAACTGTCAGGAAGTTTGAGTGGTTTTAAATGTTCACTTTTATTTTAAAATAGGTCCTGCTCAGAGTAGCTGTTAGGTTGATTTTCTTGTGACAGTAGCTATTTTCTCAACAATTTAAATTTAAGTGGCTCAATAAAAAACAGAATTTTTGATTTATGTTAAAGTGTCCTCTGGGTTCAAAGGTTAAAATGCCTGCCAGGATGATATATTTTTTTATACTGAGTAAATAGGAGATAAATGTTGCTTTGCAAACTTTTTATAATGTAGCAGACAAGAAAGTCAAAGATATTATGCTATATATCAAGTCAAGCCCAAGCAAAACTTTTTTATTTTTCATTTGAGGACAGTGGATGAGTCAGCGCTGTCCTAATAGAACACACACACACACACACACACACACACACACACACACACACACACACACACACACACACAAAGAAGAAGTTTTAAAATCAACATTGGTGTTGCTTTGTCTCTATTCTCCCCCTAATGGAAAATTCCTGTGTTCACAACCATTTGAGTTCACTGGTAAAGTCGTTCAAAATAAACTGCTACATTTAAAAAAATACCTGTGCATGAAGTTGGACTTGCGACCTGTCCAGGGTGTTCCCTGCTTCACCCGGAAAAGAGAAAATGGATGGATGAATGTGCATTAAGTTTATTATTGTCCCACAACTGAGTCTGGATTTCACGGGAATTTAAAATGTAGAGTGGGAGCCACAGATACAAAGAAGCCCATTTTGAAAGCAACCCATTACCTCAAAGGAGTCTTGTTACTATATTTCAGTGCTGAATGAGTTTTGTCATATCAGGGCTGATACATCAGCCAGGTATCTCACAGGACAAGACAGAAAAGGGAGAGTAATTAGCTTTAATTATTGTCAGCTGTTTCTCTGTGCTCCTGTATAAAAAAGTGAAGTCTCTGGCAAGCTTCATGCAGCAAAGAAAAAAGTGAAGGTAAGCAAATGTTTTCTGCTTTGCAATAGCCTACTGTCAGTCCTTTTAAGCAGCTCTTGTAAGCAAAAAAATGGCTATAAAGGTGAAGCTCTGAAGACCTGAGTTTTGCTTATGCTGTAGATGTAATTTATGGTTGCAAGTAAATATTAGTGACTCTTCTTTAAATTTTAATTATTACCCATCTGACAACAATAACCTAATCTGCTGTGTTTCCATGCACAGGCTTTGAAGATGTGTCGTATCTTAGCAAGTTATGCTCTAGCAGCGCTGCTGCTGGCTGTAGTTTGGGCTGATCACAATCCCTATCACAGCTCCAAACACAGCCATGAGGGTGAAATGGCCTGGCACACTCTGTCCCCTCATAATGCTGTTTTTGGCATTACCCTCTACAAACATCTGAATGCTGAGGCTGCTGGAGACAACATCTTTTACTCACCGCTGGGCATTTCCACAGCTCTGTCTGTGCTTTCTGCAGGGGCCCGTGGTGACACCCACACCCAGCTGTTCTCCAGCTTGGGCTACAGCACCCTGAACCAAACACAGGTCAATGAAGCCTATGCATATGCTTTCCATATGCTCAACCACAGCCAAGACAACCAGCAGCTGGAAGTTGGTAACTCTGTTGTAGTCGGAACTGGCTTCAATCCTCTGCCAGATTTCTTGAACAGTATTAGGCAGTACTACATGGGTGAGGTGTTCAATGTGGACTTTGAAAATACCAGTGAGGCACAAGAATTGATTCGCCAGCACATTGCCACTAAATCCCATGGAAAGCTTCAGGATTTGGTGATGGACTTGGACCCTCAAATATCAATGGTGCTGATCAACTGGGTTTACTTTAAAGGTAAGGAGTCCCAACTGACATTATGTAAACCATAAACGGTAAGACACTGCCTCTTAAACATTTATACTTTTTTTTTTTTTTTTGAGAAATTGTGACACTGGCAGGAAATGAGTTAACATTGCTTAAACTTTCTTTCAGGACAGTGGGAGAGACCGTTTAACAAAAACCTGACAACAAAGGGTCAATTCTATGTGGCTGAAAATGCATCAGTTGAGGTTGACATGATGAAGAAGACTGGACTCTTTGACTACTACTATGACCATGTCAACCATGCCACAGTCATCCTGCTGCCTTATAAGGGCAACACCTCAATGATGATTGTCCTGCCTGATGAAGGAAAGATGGTGGCTCTAGAGGACTCGATCAACAAGAACTCCATCAGGGACTGGCATAAATCCTCCTTTAAAAAGTAAGAGGTTTTGTAGTTAAATTGTTGAATGAAGAGTGGCATTTAATGGTCTCTTACTCCACAGCAACATAAATCTTTCCATGCCAAAATTTTCCATCTCTGCTGAGGCCTCTTTGGATGAGGCTCTCAAGGAAATGGGAATAACTGACGCATTTGGCGAGGAAGCTGACTTTTGTGGCATATCAGAAGAGGTTGAGCTTAGAGTCTCAAGGGTAAGAGAATTAAACATGACTTGAAGGGTGCTATAAAGGCCAAAAAAATGTCTGCAGTTCCTGAGACGAGTGACTTGACACCTAACTGATGTTCCTCTGCAGGTCTCCCACCAGGCTGTGCTGAGTGTGGATGAAACGGGCACAGAGGCAGCAGCTGCCACCACCATTGAAATGGTCCCCCTGAGTTTACCCAGTGACGTAATTGTCAACAGACCCTTCATGGTCTTCATCATGGAGCTCTCAACAGGAAGCATTGTCTTCATGGGCAAGATCAGCAACCCTACACCTCTGTAGACACTGGTGTGTACTGCTGTCACACTTTAACACTTCACATGAAAATATCACAGCATGATGGCTTATTGAACTCCTCAAAAAAAAAAATCTGTGAATTTTCATTTCTCATGAGATTGTTAGATGTAACAATTGTGTTAAAAGACTTAAAACACTACTGCTCATAGCATCAACTTGCTGTACCACTGCTGCTTCAATATAATCTGAAATAAACTTTTCACTTTAAAATGAACCCCTTGTTGGAGTTGTGGTGGTCCCCTCTTTTGGAGTGACATATGCTCTATTGTCTCTGACCAGAGTAGACTTTTGGAGGGGGGGGGATGACATTTACCTATGCTCCTTAACTGAGACTTCAAGGCATACAAACTGGCCCAAGTTCTTAGGACAAAACGGAAGTAGGATAAATTTAAACTTTTTCAAACATCTTTGAACCCTAAAACTAGGAAGAAATGTTGAGTCTGCTGTTGTGTAGAGCATGGCTACAAAGGATTTCTTTGCTGAAGTGTAAGAAGGCTTCGAGGTTGACTAGACTGCCAGGCTTGGAGTATGGTCTGGTGTCATTAAAATGTCTTTGCTATGTAGATGTGACTTGCGCTCGGGTAAAAATGGAAGGGGGCTCGGTCATGTTGATTTATTGTGGTGTCTGGTGTTAAGAAACCATGTTAATATTTATTCCTTTCAGAGAAATCTCACCTCACCACTTAGTTTCTCTCACTGGATCTTTGATGTTGCAGAAAAGATGAACACATAAACTGAGTTCCAAACCAGAGGTTTGATTACCAATCATACATTTATTTAAACATTCAGCTGAATGGAGACAACTCTCCAAAAAGAAACAGCAACCCGTTCCCAGTTGTGTCTGAGGTGATTCCCCTTTCACCACCTCTTTATACTATGAACTGCACCCAAGACCAGTGTTTTTTACACAAACAACTGCAGCAGCTTGTTTTTCCTGTCTCAAGGACAGCTACCTAATCTCACTCGCCCCTGTCATGTCCTGGAGTCTTTGGCTTCTCTCACCCCACAGACACAACTGTTTATTGTGATTATTTTACCATAAGCTAAGCATAACCTCATTTTAGCAATCAAAGTTTGATTATACTTCACACTGGGGCAAGAGAATAGATTTATTGGACTGCTGAAAACCCCAAAAGATGGGGCAATTATGATTGTGCGTAGCTCATGAGTTCCTATTTGAAAAGCAAGTCAATGGTCAGGCGTGGCGATTGTCAAATAGTGAGGCAGTATGGTGCATGGCCTGTTGCCTCTCTTTGTACAGTTGTATGCATGAACAATTTTAGCTAGTGACTCTTTCCAATCATGCTTCAGCTTGTCCTCCTAGGTCTGTAGCATAGACAACAGGGGGCAGTTAAATCTATTACTAGAACTGGGGAGATCGATCCATAAATATCAATACCAAGTCAGTATTGCTATCAGATCAATACTTTAGTTTCAGATTCCCTTATCTGCACTGCTGCAGTTTCGTTAAAAAAGGCGACAGCTAGCTAGGTCCGGTTGACATTTCTTTCTCTTTTCAACCCCTCCCCAACATGTCATGTCTAGCCTTGCACCATCACGTGACTCAGTGGAGCCCGGCAGCTTCAGCAAGCCCCGCCCACTAACCTGTCTAAAGAAAAATCCTTAAAGGGGAGAAAGTTTATTTTGTTTTTGCACTGTAGTTTCTTAACTCTACCTCTAAAAAGATTGTTTGATTTGCTCATAGTTTTTTTGTTTGTTTGAAAAAAATGTAAAATTTGTTTTGTTTTTCTGTTGTTTCTGTTTATCATGTTTAATATTAAAGTATTTGGTTAACACTAACTTAACAACATTGTGAGCAGTTCATACAGTTCTTTCAAATGCTTTATTCACATAGTGTACCAGTTGTATTCTTCTGCTTCTAGTCTTTAGTACTTCCTGGTTGATGACAACTTCAATAACATTAAATGATGATGGTGTCACTGGCTATGGCTGGGTCACTGGATACTAATATTGGCACTTGCAGCTCACTTGTTATGGACCAATCACTGTTTAGTCAGAAATTAAAACTCTCAGCAGTTTATATAATTTGAACTCACAAAGGCATGAAATAGTTCTCTGGTTCATTGTCATGGACTACAAGTCCGCCATTTTAACTACATGACATGGCAAAACACCCTTACAAACTTCCAACTTATGAAATAACTCTTTAGCTCGACATCTGTTACACTCTAAGGCACTTGTGATCTATTACTACTGCTGTCTATTACTTGTATATCATGTACAGCCCAGCTTACCTGCAAAAACAGAAAAATACAGGTCAACAAGAGAGTACTCTGTGCGTGTGTATGTGTGTTCTTATCACATACTAACTAGACTTCTTCTAGTCTGTATCAGCTACTAATGCTTAAGATATTGAGTGCCCTCTGCTGGTAAAACCTATATTACACTATATTGTAGCAAAATAGACATTAAAAATAGTTCTAATGATATTAAGTATAAAAATAAAAGGTGCGATGACTATTTCCATGTATTCATTTATATTGTAGTACCACATGTTGAGTATGATGATACATAAAAACTGTTAAACCAGCCTGATATCTGACAAGATGGGACAGAGAAGAGAGACTAATAGTTGTTAATTATTGACCGAACTGTCAGCTAGTTCTTTCAGCTCCTGTATAAAAACAGGAAGTCTCTGACAAGCTTTCTGCAGCAAAGAGGACAGTGAAGGTAAGCAAATCACTTTACTGAGATTTGGTTCAGACTATTGTCAGCTTCATCTAATGAGTCCTTTAAAGAGCAAAATAGCTTAGAAAGTGAAGATGTGAAAACATGGAGTTAATTCATAGTTGTAGAAAGGCAAAGAAAAATGAGTAAATCTTCCTTAGATTTATAATATTAACCTTTGGATTGGACTGACATTTTTTAATTACTACTTTGACCTGTAGTAATTAAAAACTATGTGTTTCTATGGACAGGCTTTGAAGATGTGCCGTATCTTTGCAAGTTGTGCTCTGGTAGCCCTGCTGCTGGCTGTAGTTTGGGCTGATCACCATCACCACCATAACTCCAAGCACAGCCATGAGGGTGAAATGGCCTGCCACATTGTCTCCCCTCATAATGCCGACTTTGCGTTTGCCCTCTACAAACATCTGAATGCCAAGGCTGCTGCTGGAAAGAACATCTTCTACTCACCGCTGGGCATTTCCACAGCTCTGTCCATGCTTTCTGCAGGGGCCCGTGGTGACACCCACACACAGCTGTTCTCCAGCTTGGGCTACAGCACCCTGAACCAGACACAGGTCAATGAAGCCTACGGGCACGCTATGCAGATGCTCAACAACAGCCAGGAGAACCAGCAGCTAGAAGTTGGCAACTCTGTTGTAGTCCGCACTGGCTTCAATCCTCTGCCGGCCTTTCTGAATGATATGAAGCAGCACTTCACTGGTGAGGTCTTTAACGTGGACTTTCAGAATCCCAGTGAGGCAAAAAAACAGCTCAACCAGCACATTGCCACTAAAACCCATGATAAGATCAAGGATCTGGTGAAGGACTTTGACCCTCAGATGGTCATGATGCTGATCAACTGGGTCTACTTTAGAGGTAAGGATGGGCAAATGGCAAATGTGGACAACCAAATGTAAAGTCCTCCAGTCTACTCTTTAATGTATTTAAGGACAAAACATGCCAAGACTGTGTGTAAGAATAAAACAAACCCTTAAATAAGATGTAACGAAACATAATATCAGGTTTTATATTTTAACATTGCTCTAAACCTTTTCGCAGGACAGTGGGAGAGACCCTTTAATCACAACCTAACAGCAAAGAGGGACTTCCATGTGGATGAAAACACTAAAGTTGAGGTTGACATGATGAGGAAGACGGGACGCTTTGATTACTATCGAGACCGCGCCAACTTTGTCACTGTTGTCCTGCTGCCTTACAAGAGCAACACCTCCATGATGATTGTCCTGCCTGATGAAGGCAAGATGAAGGAAGTGGAGGCCCTCCTCAACAAAGACCACATCAGGAATTGGCATGATTCTCTCTATAAGAAGTAAGAAAAGTTTTGTTTCTTTTGCAGCAAGTGTCATGGTTGTAGATTGCTGCAAGAATAGCATGGCTTGTGCTTCATAATAAATGGCTCTTTTGTTCCACAGCAACATAAATCTTTCCATGCCAAAATTTTCCATCTCTGCTGAAGCCTCTCTGGACGAGATTCTGATGGAAATGGGAATAACGGATGCTTTTGGAGATAGGGCAGACTTCTCTGGCATGTCGGATGAGGTCAAGCTTAAAGTGTCAAAGGTGGGATGTACAAAACATGACTGAGAGGAGGCTGTACAGGCCAAACATCTTGTAGCATTTGCAGTTATGCTATAATGTATTTCACTTAAACTCGACATTGACTGTTGTCTGCTGGTTTTTCTGCAGGTCTCCCACCAGGCTGTGCTGAGTGTGGATGAAACGGGCACAGAGGCAGCAGCTGCCACCACCATTGAAATCATACCCATGAGCTTGCCTGAAGCTGTAGTGATGAACAGGCCCTTCATGACCTTCATCCTGGAACACTCGACGAAGAGCTTCATCTTCATGGGCAAGATCAGCAACCCCACAGCCCAGTAAAGGCACCTGGGGAGTATACTGCTATCACAGTTTTACGCTGCAGTAAGTTTCAGTAGCTTCAGGACATTTAATTATTCATTTGAAACTGCTGTTGTGGCATGACCGCGATATTACGTGCATTGAATAACTGATGAGTGGAGGTGACGAACAAGACAACGACCTATTTTTCAAAAAACAGAAAAGTGCGTCCATTAATCTGTATGTCAGCATGGTACATTTGTAACCATTTATCATCTGCTTTGGTTAATAAATGTCTTTATACATCATTGTGGATTATACTCCCATTAACTGCCTGATGTGATAGAATTAATGACTGAAACGTTTGCCTTTTGTAGCATCTACTAAGACATGAAGTTAACTTGTTGTTATACTATTGCTGGTTCAAATAGGTTCAACATGAACTGAATTAAAGACTTGTCATCAAAAAACTTGACTTTCATGTTTCTTTCTAATATGTTGGAGGATTCCACAATTTAAAAGGCAAATAAAGCACAATTATTGAGAAAAGGCAACATTGCTTTTAACTGTAATGAATTTAGAAGAAATAAAAATAGCACTGAAATTTGATTTATTGACTTCTCTGTTTGCCTTTGCTCCAATTCTGCATCAAATAGAGAGGCAGGGCTATCAGTCATGGTTGAAAAAGTGTGGACTTTGTATGCACAGTATGTATTGGATCTAGCTGTATCTATTCTATAGTTGCCATGTTCTCAAATTTTTCTTGTTTGTGACAATACTTACATCGTTAAAATTTATTACCCTAAACCATATATATTTTCTTACCTTACCATTGTGTTTTGTAATGTGTCTTACATGGTAATTCTGGCAAAAAAAGTTTTAAAAAAATCCTGTTCAGTCACTCCTGGATGGACCAGAAGTGTCACTTGATGCTACTCCTGATGCTAGAATTTCTTGTAAATACCTGTGTAATGCAAAATTGACAGAGGGGTAAAAGTTGATAAAGTCATGTTTACATGAACGCATAAGAAATTTTGGAGACTGGAGCTGTTTTTAGGAATCCATGTCTAGCTATTTGACAAAAACTCTACTTTTCCAAACTGAGGTTGTTCAAGAAGCTATATACACTGGGTAACATTTAAACTATTTGTAACTTTTACACAAAAACCCACTTCTATATAGCAGAACTTATTTTTAAAGGCAGATGCACCTTCTCTTTTTTTTGTCTTTGGACCAGGTCATGAAAATTAATGTTGAATTGTTTCATAAGACTGGACCAATAAGGCACACCCACCTAATAAAACAAAAAAAAAACATTCATTTTTCATATAAACACTAAGAAAAAATATAAAATGCTTAAAGATAATTTGTCTTATTAGTCCAGTTTAATTAAACAATTCAACTCTTGGTCAGAAGTTCACATGACATGGAGGTTATTTCATTTTTGTTTTTCAAATATCATTGGTTCGGTAATTTGGTAGGTCTTAGAAGAGTAAAAGCTGAAAAATAAGGAGAAAGATAGAAATTTGATGGCCCCCATGTCTGTACTATGCCTTGGGCCTCAAAATGAGTAAATCCGCCTTTGCGTGTGAAGGTACATCCTTACAAAAAGAGAATCAAGAAGATCTTGATTCCATTATAATCAACATAAATGGTTCTTTAATTTATCACAGTAATGCTGCCTGAGGTTTCTTTTACTTTTAAAAGGAGAATACCAGAAAATCCTTGTAATTTAAAAATCAAGTGCTTGTTTTTGATTTCTATTTAATCTAATTTTAGTTTCAGAAAAAAATTAATTACACACTGATCATATTTTTCAATCTCCCTTATTACCTTGTATTAGTAAAACACAACCTTGAATGCATAATTTATGCATGAAGAACATTTACATGTAAGCATGTAAGTGTGACTGAATACATTTGATTGTGAATTTAAATTTTTCCACAAGACAACATGTTTAGTATTTTTCCACTAAATTGTACTGCTGAGTACAAAAGAAAAAAACAAATCCTTTTTTAGTTCAAGCATTGAGTAACAGATCAGTTTGATTTTGCCTGATGTTACAAAAGGGTAACCTGGTGGCCATCAGCCTCCCATGACTGTTTGCCCTTTGACCTGTCAATAGAGGCACATGTGTCAGCTGTTTACACAGCCGATACATGCGCACTTTGTCTTCTCTGTCAACGTCCATGCATACATCGACTTCTGGAAAGATGTGTTTGGATCAGGGATCTGAGTTTTTTAATGCTGTCTGGTCTTCTGCACATAAACAGGCGATGCTGGGGACTCTGCAGTGTCAAATTCAGTCAGATGCAGCTGTGTTTTGCAAGCTCATGTATGGGGCAAGTTTTAATTAAAAAAAAAAAAAATTAATCCATTGAGTCTGTCATGGCAGTTCATTAAAAGAAAACTACTTATTCAAGCTGCATGACTTTTCACAGCAGCAACATCCAGTTATGTTGTCTTAGTGGAGCAATGGATTTAAGAAAATAAAGTATTTGGAGTATTTTGAATAATTCTTCTGGGGAAAAGTTATGTCCAATTAATATCTTACCAGTTATTGAAAGCTCTTTTATGCAACCTCAGTTTGGAGAAACAGTATAAGTCCAGCAAGACTGACAAGCTAACAGCTAATCTGAGCACAGCCAAGTGGATTGCTGTTGTCTTAAAACAATCAAGTTTTGTAAAAATGCATGGGAATACTATTTTCTAGACCTTTACACCCCCTTCAGTTTTAATTATCATTTCCACAGACCTCTGTGGTTATTTACAGTGGCAGCCTCAGCAGCTAGTTGGTGCAGCCTGAGGCCACTTCTGACAGGAGTTTCATAATATTTCTGTAAAATAGTCACATAAAACAAAATATGTTAACAGTGTAAAGGCTTCGATATTTTCTGCATGAACTGCTGTGAAGTTATAAACATTGGATGTGTTTTAAAATGGCATATTTTGCTTTGGACATGTGTTTGCAAGACATTATTAGCTTGTCTTTATGGCCCAACATAACCTCACTTCCAAAGCAGACTTTGCTGTTCCAAAACAAATCCAGTCTTCAAAATGTAATAGTGATTATTACAAACACTAATATTTAAACCCTTATACCACTATCAACAGCAGCAGCAGCAGCTGCTATAACATTTTAAAGATTGTTTTAAGATGGCAGCAAACTGCTTTGGTCTTGGCTGCATTCAGACTAGATAGTACCTCATCAGTCCTGTCAGAATTAAACTCTATTTCTTCCAGTTTCTGTCTGTGAGGCTGACACCCTGTCTACTTTAATATGAGGCTTAAGACTTTCCTTTTTGATCAATCCTATAGTTAGGGTTGGCTTGGGTTTCCTGAGCTCTCCCTTCATTATGCTGCTATAGTCTCAGACTGCTGGAGGACAAACTGACCACATTTCCTCACTCTGCTGCTGTCTTTACTTGCTCTACTCTCCATGTTTGTATTTGTTATTATTTCTATCATGTTTTTCTTTGTCTTTCTTCCTATAGAAACTCCATCTGAACCAGTCATTGTTTTTGTCTTTGTCTCTTTCCTGTCCTCTCTAACCCCAGCCGATTGAGGCAGGTGGCCACTCGTCCTGAGCCTGGTTCTGGTTCTGCTGAAGGCTTCTTCCTGTCTGTTAAAAAGGAGTCATTCCTTCCCATTGTTGCCAATGTGCTGCTCAGGATGGGAGACTGCAATGAAGACTCAGTGTAGTCTGCTGACTTCATTAGATAGATAACTTTTACTAATTATCTTTTTATAATGAATGTGAATGTTTTTGTACAGAGATGCAAAAAAAAAGCATCTCTGCTTTTTGCAGATGATGTGGTCCTATTGGCCTCATCAGACCGTGATCTACAGCTCTCGCTGGAGCGATTCGCAGCCGAGTGTGAAACGGCCGGGAAGAGGATCAATGCCTCCAAACCCGAGGCCATGGTCTTGAGCCGGAAAAGGGTAGAGTGCCTTCTCCGGGTCTGCAGTGAAGCAGGCGCTGTACCGATCTGTCGTGGTGAAGAGAGAGCTGAGCCAAAAAGCGAAGCTCTCGATTTACCGGTCAATCTACGTTCCTACCCTCATCTATGGTCACGAGCTTTGGGTAGTGACCGAAAGAACGAGATC
>NC_051448.1:19150643-19213509 GCF_001649575.2 Kryptolebias marmoratus | reverse complement strand
GGGGAAGACCCAGGACACGCTGGAGGGACTATGTTTCTCGGCTGGCCTGGGAACGCCTTGGGATTCCCCCGGAGGAGCTGGTCCAAGTGGCTGAGGAGAGGGAAGTCTGGGTCTCCCTGCTTAGGCTGCTGCCCCCGCGACCCGACCCCGGATAAGCGGAAGAGAATGGATGGATGGATGTTTTTGTACAGTGCCCTGAGACAACTTAACCCTTTCATGCACAGTGGTCACTGCAGTGGACAGCTGTTTTAAAGCCATTTTCTTGTAAGTGTAAAAGGTTTTATATTATAATTGGACATTAGTGGATAATGCAATATACTGGCTGACCACTGCAAGTGCAACAAAATGCTCTCAAATCCAAGATGGATTCAAAATGGATTTGAGAAAATAAGTCTTATTTTCCAGCCTTTTTTTATGCCATAAGAAAAAGAAAAACACTGGCTGAAGTTATCATAATTCATGCATGAAAGGGTTAAGTTGTGATTTTGTGCTATAAACTGAATTGAATTCTCCGAATTAAGGTTGTTTAAAGAGTTATCTACAACTGTTGAGATTATTTTTTATACCTTTTCACAGAACAGAAATTCAAAATAGCAAAAAAAAAAATTTTTTAGAGTGTGCTATAACTGAAAGAAACATGATAATATTAAAATTTGTAAAGCAACTGGCTGGCTGTCAGATTACTTTGTGTATCTGGATGCATGTTGCTTAAATTGAAAACTAGATGATTAATTTTGTACTTATTTCTCATACGTTTTATAAAAATGGAGTTTGGTTTATGTCTCACAATTGAATGAGTAACAGTTTAGGACAAAAAACATTGCAAAATGCTCTCTTTTTTTTGTTTCTTTTAAATTTTCTCTGCAATCACTAAATCCCAGAGGCTGGAGCCAAGATTTACCAAAGCTGCATCCGACCAGCCTGAACCTGTCATCACAGGCAAATACACAACCCAGTGTGCACAATTTTTTTATGCACAATCTGAATGGGCTCCCACATGCATTTCCACTGGTTTTAACATGAAGCTGAGAAAGGCTTTCAACTAGGTATGCATAAAGAGAGCCAGACCGAAATAATCCACATCCAAAATGCTTTTTGGATCCCGAGTCAAATGAGCCTCCGATCTGTAATTAAACCTGCTGAAGCCATTGGAGCAAAAAGCCATTAATAGTCATTACACAAACAACAAGAAGCATCAAAAGAGCTACACAGGTAAATCATTTCTAAACCCACCTTGATCATTGAACTGCTACTTGGTTTTCAGCCAAAGAGAGAGGAGTTTTAGTTTGCACCATCAATATTGCACAAATAGACAAAACACATTCTAAAACAGCCTGGCTGCTCGTCAAAGAAAAAAAAAGCACAACTTCTTTGTTTATTGTTTATTTGGAAATCCTTCCATCTGCTGGAGAAATCCAGTCTTTGTGAGATAAACTGAAAGATTTGGAAAGAAGAGCCATTTTGTTTACCAGAGAATCAGATTTAGTTACATTAAGATTTTGAAAAAAGGGTTCTTATTGACAGTTCAGTCACTCAAAAGCATGGCCGCCAAACGCTTTCAGGACCTGATGATGGCTCTCAGCTGATGAATTCAAATCATTAAACACCCTTTAGACATTTTACCGTCTACATCTTCTGAAACTGGAAAGATAATCAGGCTTTGAGACAAATCAGTCAACTGACTCCAATGGCAGAGCCAGACAATTTTCATATGGGTGGCCAGACTGAGACCATTGCTCACACAAGGGTGGCCCAGAAAATGACATGTTTTTTGCTGCATAGCAAGTTGATGGGGCTCTAGTGGTGTTTCTTTCTTTTTAAAAAGCAGTGATACAGTGAAACTGTCCAAAGCTTACTACATTTGTACTGTTAATAGTTGAAATGAGCTTACTTTACCATAGCCGTTTCAAATGCTCACCATCATCCACAATATAGTACACACATGGCTTTTTCTTTTGGCTGTTCCCTTTTCAGGGATTGCCACAGCAAGTCAGCCTCTTCCATCTAACTGTCTTATAGATTCTCTGTCCTGATTAGCTTTTCAAATGATCAAACAAGGCCTTGTTATAGAAACATTACTGTTGCCATTTACAAAAAGATAAAGTTTGAGTATAATAATACTAACAATGTGATTACCTTACAGCGGATAGAACCCAGGTTCCACATGACAGGTGGATTTGCTCACCACTACCACAACAAGGGGTACATCACACATAGTGGTCACTGGAACCTACTTATCTATGTGAGCTCCACACCTCCATTCTGATGTGTTAAGGACCAATGAATTGGTTAAAAGTATTGTTGTCCAAATGATTGGGGTGGCCGAAGATTAACTTATGGTGTCAAGGCCACCATTGGCCACCCTCTGGCTCCGCCATTGCCTGACTCTGACTCATTGTTTTTTTTTTTTTTTTGGAAACCAACGATATGTGAAAAGTATGACATGTAAATGCAGCAATCAAAGCCAAAAGATAAATTATCAGAGAAACCCTTTTAGAATAGACAACAGCTGCTGCTGCCACTAATAAAAAGTTATCCAGATGATGCACATCATAAAAAAGTACCTGTTAAATAAAAGTGCCAGTTTTAGGCAATGAAGCTTGTTATTTTTTGGCCATTATTCTTCAGTTTCTGAAAAAACACACACACAATAAATAAATAAAATATAGATTTTCATTTAACAATTTTGGCAAAACAAGTGAGAAAAACCAACCCTTTTTGGAGATGTCTAAGTCAGTCATACTTTACCGTTGAAACATAATTTAAAGTCTAACCAGCCCAAAATTGTCAAAAAATTGAACTTAATATGATCAAATTGACATTTTAATATCTTTCACAATTTTTACACAGTTGCAATTGAAAATGGTTGATTTTCTGAGATTTTATCACAAAATGTTCAACTTAAAGGCTCCGTCATGCTCCATAAGAAGTCAAGAAGTCGGTTCGCGGTCATGTGGTTCATAGTCCACGAGACACTGCTCAGAACTCCGGGGAATCTCCACCCTCCTCCTACAGAGTTAAAATGTGTTTCTCAATTCTTCTGTCCTTGTTTTTCTAAAGCAGTTGCAAAGATGGCTGTATTTTCTAACGGCCTCGGCCAGCTGCTTCTCAGTGGAGCAATAACTTCTGACCAATCATACGATACTTGGCGCACACTCCTGTGAGAGAAAGTTTGGCCCGGTTCTTGTGTCGAGAAGCTGCTACAAGATGATTCAATTTTCGCCACGCAACCTTGTGAATGAGAGCCGATTTCGTGACTTCTTATGGAGTATGACAACAGTCTCAGGATTTGATGATGTCAAACACTAAAACTAAGCGCTTCAACTTTTCAAAGTCTTTGCAAACAAACACTTCCTGTTTTCACAAACTTCCCACTTCTTGTACAGTTTATTCATCAGAACACGTGTCTTCTTTCACCCAGTGTGTTTGTTGCTGGTAAAGAGCTAACTGTTTTCTCTAAAATCTCCCCAGAGTGCAGAGTACACACATCCAAACTTTCATTGACTTCCATTATGTCTGAGCGAAAAGTCTATTCACTTCTACTTCTTATCTCCTACATAAAACAGTAGACTAAAAAAAAATCAATGTGAGAATCAGTCTAAAAAAATGAATGAAGCATCTCTATTAACTTATTTTGTCAAAAATTCAAGCCAAAATATCATTTTTTTGAGTGCTCGATCAGCACAGTGTACCTAAAATTTATTGTCATTGCAGTAGTGCAGTGTCAATATTGTAAAGGACTGCTTGAACTGCAATAAATCCTAACCATTATGTTTCAAGTACCACACATTTATATTCTGCAGGCTAATAATACATTTAGTCAGTCCAACAGTCATACTGACCTTGATGACCACACCTGGTTTAGATGATAGTGAAAACAGAAGAGAGATGAGGAGTGAGGAAAATGAGGGTGATAGTGTCATCACAATATGAAATAATAATAAAACACATCACAAGCTTTCCTAATATCGTGCAGTCCTATTGCCTACAGACCCTCCCAACTTGCTAACAGAGTTTCACATTGTCAGCCACAGTCTAACATGATGACATTTCTTAACCTTTAAAAAACTAACTGAAACTAAGCATATTAAAAAAAAAAAACATATTTGAACATACAGCAGAAGGTATGCAAATCAACAAAAATCAACACATGAAAGGATCTTTTTTAATTGGGAAAATCTCTTTTTTTACATAGAGGGGCTGGACTCAGAAACTGTACCGCAGCCAGCCATTAGGGGTCTCGTCCACTGTGGCTTTAACTTCCTGTTTCCTGTCTCCAGTTATAATATAGCTTGATGTGGTCGACGCGTGACGACCAAGCACTTCAGCTACTTACAGTTCAGGAAATGTTTCAATTATAGTCTTCCTGCAGTGGCGGTTTAAAGCTTACCATGATTAAGTTTTATTAGGAGCACTGTCAGGGAGTGAGAGAGACAGGTGTGTGGTTACCATGGTGATCCCAATGAGCCACTGGCAGCAGCTTAAACATTTCTATTGATCTCGGTTCTCTTTACACCTCTTATACACTTCATACATAAAAACATTTTGTCAGCTTAGATTCTTACAAACATGAATCCCAAATTAATGTTGCGCTTTAAAGAAGAAAGTTATTGCTTGTTTTGGGCAGTATCTGCATTGGCCCCCTTCAAAATTTCTTCAGACATCTTCTAGGAAATTGTTTCTTGCAGTTCAGGTATAAATGTGAAATTAAGCCTGCAGCTTTTGGTTGCACTGAACTTCCTAAACTCGTCTTTTCTGAGGTTGCACACAAAGACGCGTTCATTAGCGTCAAGCGCTTTCTTCAGCTGAACATCTCTCAGATCTGCTTCGGTTGTTATTCATGCATGAAGAAGATCAAATGTGTGGCAGGCATGCAAATCAAGACGCGAAGTGACACACGGTGAGGTGGGCATCTATAATGCATTCCCCCCGTCGAGTTTGTGAATCCGAACGCCAGTTATTTTCACTCGGGGCCCTCTCACAGCAGCTCGTTCTGTGGGAAGTGACGGTGAGCTGCAGTAAGACTGAGCGACAGAAAGGGGCAGGGAAGAGATACGGAAAAACACAAACTTGTGAGATCACTGGGAGTTGTCAGGTTTTCTGACATCACACATTACGCATTCCAACATTCAACACATGCATGACAGTCAGAGCAGACACCACTGCCAGCTAAAGAAAAAGCAGCCATAAATAAATTCTCTTTGATCACACAACATATGGCATAATCACACCATTTTTTTTTCTTGAATAACAGCAGTGACGTTTACTGAGTTAAATATATATACAGTATATATTCTTTTACTTTTAAAAATAAATCAAAGACATCAGCAAGCTGTAACAGTGAGTCCATCTGATTGTGTTTCTACCAAGTATAATGTGTCAACTAATTCTCTAAATTCATAGCAATAAGTGACCCTTAAACAAAGTGTTATTACTTGCAACAAGCACTGTTAAACTATATTTACCAGCTTATCATTATGAAACTCAAAAGTATACAAAAAGAAACTCTAAGGGAATAAATTTAGATGTTTGATTTAACAGAAAAAAGAATGTTTTTCCATAAAATAACTGGTAATTGAATACAAGGTCAATAAAGTAAACCATGATGAAAGATTTAAATAAAAGGGAAAACTTGGGAAGATTTAAAACTATTATTACTTCAGGCCTGGGTTGATTGAAAGCAAAATATGACTGTAATATAAACTGTAGCTGTGAATAGAGAAGAACTAACAGATGAGACACTTTGATTAAACATGGAGAATGTGGGCCCCACGCCTTGGATACACACTCAACCTATGACCCTGATACACTGTTATTAGAATGAAAAAGGTAGGTGACTAATTTTTTAATGATGCGTCGTCATTCGGGCTGAAGAAGGCCTAAGAATGTACAAAAAGTAATGATTTACAAATGATCTGCACCCTATTTTTATTTAGAAATAGCTCAAAACAACCACCAAATCTTTAGGCTGATAAACTTTGCTGTATTTTGCATTTCACACAAGCAAAAGGCTTAATAAAAGCTGCGAGAGAGGCAACCGTGGGGTAAGAATAGTACAGTCTCCAGTAAGTATCACAGCGATACAGGCAGGAAAAAGACAAAGCATGCAGTGATAAAATAACTTATCGTCACACAGTAAATATTCTAACGTGCAACAAATGCATGAGCAGACTCAGACAGCTGAGATCTCAGGAAAACGGTTCAACTAATCAAATCTAATTTTTGAAGGTTTAAAAAAAAAGATTTAATAGAGGTCTAACTTAATCATTTCCCTAAATAATCAACCAAAACATGACCCATTTTAGCTGATTTCACACTATATATTTTTTAGACCTTGATTGTTTTCATCATACTTTATACTTTCAAACAGATTTACCAAAACACTTTTATTCAATGACATTTAGAGGTGTTTATTCCTTATTTTTTGTTATTTTGTATTTCACAATTGTCCTTGAAGGACAAAGACCACTTTAAATGGGATTTGTCGGTGCAACATGGTATGAATCAGTTATAAGCTAAGGCAAACATCTAAAAGCAAATGTTTACTGGTGCCCAGAGAAGTGAGTATAATACTTTGTTTGAAATTAGTTTTTTAAGGCAGCCAATGCAGGCGAAGGATAACCAGTCTTTGTTAGAAACAGCGATAAGACTCTGTTCAGATCCTCCAAAGATAGGCCAGTTGGGATGCACAATAACGTCTGCTGTGTTACTTCAGGGAGGAGGCGTCATTATAAAAATTAACATCAGCCGCAGAAGAGAGGCAGGTTTTAAAGTCAGTCCTGCTCCACTGACTATAAGGCGAAAAACTGCACAATTATGTATTTTCATTTAACAAGTCTCTATCGTCATTCAATCCCCTCTTAATCAGCTGCTGGGAAACTAGTCATAATATTACATCTCCTCGCACATCTATGAGACTGCAGCCTCTCTTTTTAAATAGTTTCATAAAAAAAAGGCTGATTGGTTATTGCATCAAGAGAGTTTTTGCTTTTCCGAAATCACTTTTTGGGTAATTTGGCTCATCTTTCCTTTTCATATCGGCAGCTGCACAGTTGCAAAGTTGGTTAGTTCATCCATCCATCCATTTTATTTACCTGCTTTTTTTTTCTCCTTTCAGGGTCGCAGGGGAGCTGGTGTCTATCTCCAGCAAGTCACTGTGCGAGAGGCGGGGGACACCCTGGACAGGCCGCAAATCCATCAAAGGGACAAATAGAGACAAACAACTATTCACACTCTCACTCACACTTAGAGACAATTTAAAGTCACTAATTAACTTAACATGCATGTTTGTGGTCTCTGGGAGGAAACGGTAGTACCTGGAGAAAACCTACGTGTGCAAAGGGAGAACATGTAAACTCCACCCAGAAAGGCAGAGAGGCAAACCTGCAGCCTTCTTGCTGTGAGACGACAGCACTAACCACTGCTCCACTGTGCCACCCTTGATTAGTTTAGTATTAGTTTATAATAAAGTACAAGAATATTGACAAACGGCTATTTTTCATGTTTTGTCGTTGTACTAGTCTTTTTAAAGTCAACCAAAATACCGACCATGAAATTATACCATCAAACTGAAATTACATAAAATTACTCATCTGAGCTGAAAAATGATGGTTATTTTCATTTTGGTCAAACCTTGACGGAATTTCCTGAGTGAGGTGAACATTTTGACATTTGGATGGTTAAAATAGTATGCAGAAGTATTACATGTTAAAAAATGACAGAAGGAAAGGCAAGGAATAGAGGAACAGGATCCTTAGAGTATGGATGTTCAATCAGGCATCTTTACTACCACTGTGATAAAAGTTGAATATACATTTGCTTGGTTTTCCTGTGAATTCTGCGTGTCTGTATAGAACACATAAAGTGAAAGTATTGAAATGGCACTTCTCTTGAATTGTGAGCCTCAGACGCCAGTAGGTGGCACTGTTGCATCGCAGGAACAGTCTGTTGGGTCCCTTCCATCTCTGCCATTGTTCACTTAATGCTGCTCTCATCCCAGTTTGTAATTTAGACCAAAATTAAAGCCCAGCTGCTCCCTCCGCTCAGTGCTCTACTTCACACATCAAAGTCAAACGAGCTGAATGCTCGGAAGGTCGTGGAAAGGCTCGCTCTCTTCCTATCATCTGTTCTCATCTGGGTGCTATCGGCACCGCGCTCCCAGCCGGGGAAACACACCGTCCCCCAACGTGGACAGTGCAAGCAGCGAGAGTCAAGGCTGTAGTTCTTTTTATTCGCCTGCAGCCAAACATGAAAGGGTGACAGTGTTTTTGTCCATGTCTGCAGTGTCAGCAAAATATGCCACGGACCACAGGACAGATTTTAGTGAAACTCACAAAATGTAACCACCGGTTGTGCATCTAAAACTGATCAACTTTTGCATGCACTCCAATTCGAGATGGCTGCCACAGCTAATCAACAATAGCCAACACAAAACGGGCTCTGTTAATTTTACGGTATTAGAGCTAAAACTTGTGGTAGTAGCTGAGAGTTATACTCAACACATACTCTGAGCACACAAGATGTCTGTCTGTCTGTTAGCAAAATGTCTCATGAACCACTGGATGGACTTTAATGACACTCTCAGAAACTATTCATTGGCTGTACATCCACAACTGATCAACTTTAGAAGTCAACCCAAATCAAGATGGCCGCCCGAGCTAAGTGAGCTTAGCCCATATGAAAATTGCTACAACTTAGTCAATTTTACAGATACTGAGCTGAGAGTCATCTCCAACACATTCTGAGTGCTTCACAAGATCTCCTCATATCTTATTAGATCGTCCACAATGTCATTTAGGACAGTTTAAGCAAAACCTCCTCGTCATAAGATGATCTTAGCTCAAAACTCTGGCATTAGAGACAGCTAGGTCTTTAATTTGTGATAGAAACATTGTGATGTGTGCAAAGCTTTGGGTGCAAACTGCAGTATCTTATAAAAAAGGCCATTTTAGGATGTATTGCTCATTAAGACGGGTTTTACATTGTAATTAACCGTTGTAATTGATGCGCCAGAAGCTATAACCCACTACACACAAATGGAGTATAAAACCCACTCAACACCCACAACAAACAACGAGCACTTAACATACTGAAGGGACGGGCCTAACCCCGTTAAATGTGAATCAAAGGCAGCGGAGAAGGAGAGGCAGGAGCCAGGCTGACAGAAGGAGGCTGCTCCTGCATCAAAGACAAACAATAAGGAAGCTGATCATGTTTACTGCTCGTGCCCGCCTTCCAACACAAAGCAACGCTTTTGTTATGTGGAGGCCTCCGTGGAGGAGAGAAAAGAAAGGGGGTCAACTCACAACAACCAGCATCGCTTCCAAACAGCATTTGATTGTGACGTCTTATTACAGTAAGCCGCGCTGACAAGTCTTAAAGCACATCACTCACTCGCCGCGCTGACCTGAGCGGCGACGGCACCCTTCTCCACGCGCGTTTTTTTGTTCGGCTCTGAAATCTAAGTCCGTCTCTGCTGTTGACAAATGGGATGAGACGTTGTGAGAACCCGCCGGGCTGGAGGAACGACTGACTCACTTTGTGCCATATCAATCCTGGGTCAGAGTGGGAAGACAGCAGCCGCAATTCATTATTATTTCCCTGTCAGATTGCATCAGTCCTGCAGAATCTTGAAACATGCGTTTTTTTTTTTTTTTTTTTTGTTTTTTTTTTGCACACAAGCAGCTGGAAGGTGTGTAGCATGACGAGGATGCTCCATCACATCGAATGTGTGTTGAAACTGCTGCCGGCCTGGTATAGACATGAATATGCATGCACACACACACAGAGTGTATATTTGTTTACATTCCCTTCCTGCACGTATAATATCTGATTGAGACAGTGGGTAAAGATGCACAGAATCATGTTAAGATGCGCTGCAGGTGTTGACTTTTGCAGCCCAAATAAACTTTTCCTCCCTGGGGTGTTGTCATGTGGTTCCGTGTGGCTAAATAGTTAATTCTTTTCTCTTCTGTTACTCAGTAAGTGTTGTAAATAGATGGAAAATCAATACAATTCTGCTAAAAACACACATAAAGGAGCAATACATATTGCCGATCGATTTATGCATTACGCGGTTGCAGAGTTAGAGCACGGGGTCACCTGTGACCTTGACCTTTGACCGAATCGTCATCAAAATCTAATCACTTAGTTTTTGTTTTTCATTTCCTGAAAATGTTATCAAAATCTGTTCTTTAGTTTTAAGGAGTCTTGCAATCAGATGGACAGACAAACCAACCAACCAAACAACACTACTGAAAACACAACCTCCTTGACAGAGGTAATAATGGAGATTGTAACATTGCCAAATGTTCTTTTAATTTACTGTAACCTACCCTTTTCATGTCATATATAGAAATTATACTTAATAATTGCATGCGTCATATATGCATTTGCCTGATTTACATGTTGCTCATTTAGCTGTTCACATTCTTCATGTTCTTCTTTTTCTTTTGGCTGTTCCCTTTTCAGGGGTCTCCACAGCGAGTCATCCTCCTCCATCCAACTCTGTCTTCACTCCAACTCCCTCCATGTCCTCTCTAACTGCATCCATATGTCTCCTCTTTGTCTTTTTCCTGGCAGCTGCATCTCTAACATCCTTCTACCAATATACCCACTGTCCCTCCTCTGCACATGTCCAAACCATCTCAGTCTGGCCTCTCTAACTTTATCTCCCAGTCCTTCAACCTGTGCTGTATCTCTGATGACCTCATTCCTAATCCTGTCCATCCTCGTCCCTCCCAAGGAGAACTTCAACATCTTCAGCTCTGCCACTTCCTGTTCTGTCTCCTGTCTTTTTGTCCGTCCCACTGTCAACAAACCATAAACACAGCTGCTCTCACCACTGTCTTGTAAACCCTTTTGTCACAAATCACTTCTGAAACTTTCTTCCATCCACTCCATCCAGCCTGGACTCTCTTCTTCACCTCTTTACCACACTCCTCGTTTTCCTGGACAGTCGACCCTAAGTACTTGAAGTCCTGCACCTTTGTGACCTCGGCTCCTTGAAGCCTCACTGTTCCACCTGCCTCCGTCTCATTCACAAACATATATGCTGTCTTCCTACAGCTGACTTTCATCCCTCGTCTTTCAAGTGCATACCTCCACATCGTGTACACAATTAGATGTGCAGAAGTAAAATGGATCCGACAGTGTTGTGTTGGGATGTATTGCCAGGTGCTACTCAAAAAGCTATCTACAACAAGTAAGATATTAACTAGTCTTTTTAACTTTTCCACAAAAGCTATGCTATTCTTTTAAATGGTAAAAAGTTGCATGCAAACAATACATGCTAAAACATAAACCACCTTTAGCCTATATTACCTGTGTTTGTTTACATTTTAGAAACTATTAGCTGGATTAGCCTTAAACTCTTTCCACTGAATGTATCAGCTGTCACAGATGGGGTCTAAATGTCAGACTTTCAAAAACTGTTGAGCATTTCTGGTCATTCACCAACAAGGAAACAGGGTGCTTTTTCTCTCTTTTTTAGTTTGGACCTTGAGTGTAAACTAGAACTGTGAATTTGAATTTATTGAACTATAAATAATTTATCTGTCGATGCACACTCATCTAAATTTTATTGCTTTTCTTATCTCATGAGAGCACCTCTGGTAAATTTCGACACCAGTCACTGGGATTTCACTGTTGGGGAAAAGTGGGATGCTCACAGAAAACAAAACAAAGCAAAACCAATGATGAGTAAACAGAGTCCACCTCTACATAATTTATTTTCAGTATAAATGTTCTGTGACGGCCTCAGAGGTTTGTTACAGAACAAGTAAACGAACATCATGAACACCAAGGAACACACCAAATAGATCAGTAATAAAGTTGCTGAGAAGGTTATGTTATAAAAGAATATGTCAAACTTTGAACATCTCTTAGATCTTTGTTTAATCCATCATCTGAAAATGGAAAGAGGGCGACACAACTGTAGACCTACTGAGACGTGACCGTCCTAAACTGGACGGGCAAGGAGAGCATTAATCTGAGACGCAGCCCATGTTAACTCTGGAGGAGCTGCAGAGATCCACAGCTCAGGTGGGACAATCTGTCCATAGGACAACTATTAGTCGACCTCCATTAATCTGTCCTTTATGGAATAGGGGAAGAAGTCCTGGCAGCAGTTTGCCACAAGCCATGTAGGAACAGAGCAAACATGTGGAAGAAGCTGCTCGGCTCAGATTAGATCAAAACTGAACCATCTGACCTACATGTGAAAGGCTACCTGTGGTGGGAAACTAACACGGAACACACCATCCCCACTGTGAAACATGGTGGTGGCAACATCATGCTGTGGGGATGTTTCACAATAAAATACATTACAATCCTTGAAGAAAACCTATTAGAGGCTGTAAAGGATTTGAGTCTGGGGTGGAGGTTCACCTTCCAGCAGTGACAATGAACCCAGAAAATCCAGTCAGATATACAATGGAATGGGTTAGGTCAAAGCAGATTCATGTGGTAGAACTTTACAATTATGTTCTACATTGTGTTGGACTCATAAAATCTGAGTACTTCAAGAAATATGAAGTTCAAGTTATATGAATATTTCTTTAAGGCACTGTATATTGTGATATATAAACTGTATAAGAAGTGTGAACATTGTTAAAATAAGAGATTGTTTGCAAAAACCACGGAAAGTTTAAACAGCTCAAAATTCTGTGCTTGATTAGTTAGTGCAATGATTTGGTTCTATTATGAAATTTAGGCTTCAGTGCATTCATTCAGAAACCTTCAAGGTGATCTGAGGTCTCATTTATTTTCGGTTTTTCAACACTTAGTCTCTCCACTGGCTGTGAGATTGTGTCTACAGTTCACAAAATCACAAAATACTTGTATCCCGAGGCACTTCACACGGAGACACAGAGCTGAATAAAAGTGCAGCTGCAGATTTGTTGAGTAAGTAAGTGCATGCAGCTTTGACCCTGCAGTGCATCCACAGTACAGTGACCACATCATAGCTCAGGGTTGGATTGATATTCAGCTAAAATGCAGAAAATTCAAACAAGATGATTTTATTTTAACCAGCAGCAAACAGCCTGTCTTCACGCGTTCCTGGATTTAACCTGAAAGCCCAACAGGGACGGAGTGCACTGATAAGAGCCGCAGCCTGGTATTCAGCCCCGTTCCTCCCAAGAGGCGGTGACATGATGAATAGACAAAAACGATCGTGTTCCCGGGGCTTAGAGTGGACTATAATCAAGATGAATGTTTGTTTTTGATTGCTCACTGCTGTCGAAAACTCGGAGACCTGGTGGGGTTTTTGACAGTGCTGGAAATGCTGGTGGAGAGAGAACGGCATAGAGAGGGGGAGAGGGAATCAATGGATCATCTATTATGTCCAGTGCCTAATGAAAATGCTGCAGATGAATAAAGTGCTGCCAAAAGGAAGCCTTCAGAAGCCTTTTTACGTCTTTAGCTTGATGTCATGATCAGGTTAATACTCAAACAGCTTGTCTTCCACTATTGACCCATCATTTAATGGCTTTCTTTGCATCATTCTAATGGCACCTTAATGCTGTCATTCTCATCTATCTATCTATCTATCTATCTATCTATCTATCTATCTATCTATCTATCTATCTATCTATCTATCTATCTATCTATCTATCTATCTATCTATCATCTGAGTACTTGTAAGTGGAAATGTAAAAATACACATTCATCACAGCACAGGCAGCATTCAAACACCTTCCATTCAAATTAATAATTCAGTCTCCAGTTCTCCTTAAGCTAGCCTTACCTCAATTATTTTGTCCTCTGTTAGAAACCCACTCACCAGAGTAAACTTATGTGCATATAATTTCAACCTTTTTGAACCTCTGAAAATGTTACATGCTCTGGCATCTGCAGCTTGATCTAGTGGCTATGGCAGTGTGTGATTGGATGGTAAATCCTTGTTTGGCAAACAGTTCTCATTAGGAGGTTGGTGGGGTGGTGATGGAGTAATTTGTCGAACTTCTGTTCTGGAGACACTGATTTGACTCCAGTGTAAGACGATTACTCTTTCATTAACACTTGTTGATTAGCTTTAAATTAATACATTATAACTAGGCAACAATTGGATTTATGCAGTGTCCCCCCGCCTCCTGCTCAATGACTGCTGGAGATAGGCACCGGCTCCCCTGCGACCCGGTAAAGGAAAAAGTGGGTGATGAAAACAGGTAGATGAATTTATGCAAATAAATTCAGTGCAACACAATCTCACATGTATTTAAATAGCACTCCATTAAAGACAAATGTTTGCACAGAGTTATAAGCATTTTGCCTGTCATCAAGACTGGTTTGTCAAATGGTCAGCATCATGGTAAAAGTAAAGGGCAGGATGTTACTCTTTCACTGATTTTAGAAAAATTTCTCTCAACAAAAATGAAGAAAATAGTAAAATTCTCAACACAAGTGCACTAATAATCTCTTTTCATGACCTAAATTTTGTCACATATGTGTCTATGAAGGTCAATAGTGTAGACCTAAAAATAGCCTTTTTGATCAATCCTATAGTTAGTGTTGGCTTGGGTTTGCTGAGCTCTCCTTTAGTTCTGCTGCTTTAGGCTCAAACTGCTGGAGGACAAACTGACCACATTTCCTCACTCTGCTGCTGTCTTCACTGTACCTTCCATGTTAGTATTTACATGCTGTCATTAACTTGTGTTTTTCTTTGCTTTTCTTCCCATAAAACCTATGTCTGGATCAATTCTTTCTGTGTTTGTCTGTGTCTCTTTCCGGTCCTCTCGAACCGGTAGATGGACCCTCATCCTGAGTCTGGTTCTGCTGGAGGGAGTCATTTCTCAGGATGGGGGATTGTGACAAAGTGAAGATTCAACATAATTCGCTGGCTTAAAAACAAAAAAAACTTTTACTAATTGGCATTTCATGAAGTACTGTATGTGAATGTATTACCTGCCCCATGAAGTTATGTTTTCAGTAGTGTCTGTTTGTCTGTCTGTGTACAAGATTACACATAAAATTATGAACAGATTTTCAGGAAATTTTCAGAAAATGTCAAACATGGTACAAGGAACAAGGAATTAAATTATCCGGTAAATGTCAAGGTCAAAGGTCAAGGTCATAGGTGATCTTGTGCTCTAACTCTGAAGCTGTGTAATGTTGAAATGTAAAACTTCACAGCTGGACACCTCATGAGTCAAGGATTATGCCTATTTATTTCAAGGTCATGGGGTCAAAGATCAAGATCTGGCCTTGACAGAGGTTTGCGCTCTCTGAGTGCTTCTTTTAATAAGAAATTAATTAACTGTAATTAGACTAGAATCTGAAACTGAATTGGATTTATGATTTAGACTTGTTTTTGTGTTTGTATAGTGCCTTGAGATGACTTTTGTTGTGAATAGGTGCTATATAATGTAAATTAACTGAAATTAAATGGTGTGCCAACAAAAATTTTGCTTCTGCACAAATACCAACAATGACTTTATCACCAAAATAGAGTTTTGCTGAATTCACAATGACCAGTTATAAAGTCATCTACTCCAATCCAGATATTTTCTTTTTCTCTGTTTATATTTTTTTCTTCATCCACACTATTGTATAATAAAGAAGCACACTTTTCATTTTAGTCCTATTTTTTTGTGTAAATGGCTTTGTGCATGTAAACACAGCACTGTAGTATTTTGGGTGGTGTAGTTTTGGGGCCTTTTATCCATTTGGGTACAGTCAAGAAATGTATTAAGTTATTTAAACATAAAGTGTTTAATTTCAGAATAACTTGTTATCCAAACGTCCAACAACTTCAGTGTCTCAGAGGTGGAAAATAAGACTCAGCTCATGCGAAGTTTACATTTCCTCCTCTTTTTCCTCCCTCTCACAGCAGTTAGTAATAATATATGAAATATGAGCTATAGGGGTAATAATCTATGGTTAGTCACGCTTTCCAAACTATTACTATGGCACATTTCATCCGGTAACTGAAACATTACCATGTATTTGCCAGAGGTTGTTTTTTTCTGCTGCAGGACAAATTGTTTCAACCGCAGCCTTAATGTTAGTTTTGTGCACCTTAATATCAGTAAATAGAAGTACTCCGGTGAGATCTAAACTCACTGATTCAAATAGAAGACAGTGACTTCCTCAGCTGTACAATTCCAGCTTCAGTTAGAACCGTCTGTAGATAGGGAATTTAATTATACATTCATATTCAGCAATGTTTCTAGATGCTGGGAAATGAGATTGCATGAATGTTCTGAAAACGTGGTAATATTTACAGCTTGTGCAACATTAAAAGTGTAATTATTAGGACCTCTCTGCTTTGCTTTTTCTTTCATATTTATACATTATACTGCTTTATCTTATCTTATCTTATCTTATCTTATCTTATCTTATCTTATCTTATCTTATCTTATCTTATCTTATCTTATCTTATGCCTTGTCTACACTAGCCATTATACTTTCTAAATAGATTGTTTTTGTTCTATATTTTTATCTTCATTCACACTTTCTAACAAAAACACTGAAACACCCACGCCGCCCCGCTAGGTGACAAAAATGTCCACATTAACAAAATAAAAAAATATTGAGAAAGAACATTTTAAGCTTGGCTAAAGATTTTCCCAAAACATTTTTTTTAAACTTATATACCATTTACAATTTCCTTCTCAGCTAATAATGTTTTGGCACAGGACTGAATTTAATGGAGACAGGTTTAGAATGAATAAGAACGAACATGAAACATGAAAGAAAAGCAGTAAAATGATATGAGGGCATGCATGACATAGCCTGTTGTGTCATTGTTTCTTGAGCTTTGCATTTCAAGTTACACCAACATGAAAGTTTTTAAAGAATCTCAGTTTTCCTCACCAAAATCTGTAGTTGCTGGGGACAAGAGCTGCAAACGAAGCAGAAAATGCCAGATTTTAAAGCTACCCGTAGTGATGTTGAGGAGGTCTTAAAATACCATAAAAATAACTTGACTTTACTCAAAGGGCCTGTTTAACCTTATGCACTATCTAAGCTCTCTGTTTGTTGCTTTATGTTTATTTGACAATGAAGACTTTAATGAAATCTATAAAACTTCTCGTTCATCAAATTCTTGTTAGTCGAATACAAAAACCATCCATCCATCCATTTTCTAGATCTCTTTAATTGTGTTCATGGTCACAGGGAGCTGCTGTCCGTCTACGGCTGTCAACAGGCAGTAGGCAGAGTTCATCGAGACAGGTCGCTGGTCGAACACAAAACACATGACAGACACACAATTAAGCCTGAGTGCAATTTCGCATGCAATTGGACTGTGGTGTTACCTGGAGAAAACCGACACATTCACAGGGAAAACATTCAGACTCCAAACAAAAAAAACAGCTGAGATTTGAACCTGAAACCTTCATGTTCTGGGATGACAGTGCTAACCAGCTGCTCCACTATGCAGCCCACTAACCAAATAAATCTTTACACACATTACAAATCTCATATGTTTGTAGCACGGTGATGATTTTGCCAAAGGGCCCTAGATTTTTTTTTAAGACTCCCCCCCATGTTATGTTCAAGAAAATAGTTTTGACTTTTCAAGTGAAAGTCTTTGATTGGACTGTACAGATTCGTATTGTTTGTTTTTATTCTCAAAGTTTTGAGATTATTTGATATACAAGAGTTACCTCTTCTTGCCTTGAACTCTGCATGCAGGCTGCATCCTTCAGCAGATAACAAGAACAATTCAGCCTGATACTATTTATTCATCTCCTGCGGATCAGATATACACATATGGGTTGATTTTGTAGAGTGTATGTATATATATATATATATATATATATATATATCACCTGCGGTGACTTATAAATCAGTCATTTTGTGGCTTCACTGAATCTCTGATGTTGTCTCGGGGGGACAGCAAAGTGGAGCGGCACCACAGAGTGTCCTTGTTAAAGCGCTCTCTGCGGTTTATGTGTCCGTTGGCACCGTGAACCGTGGCCTGGGGATTTACAGCACCTCATTACCGAGCCATCATAAAACCCTCATGTTTGCAAATGTTAATGCTTGTGATTTATATTTAAATGTCATCTATATGTCGCAAATAAAAGGACGTGCTAATAACAGGGTGGGTGCAGCAGGGGAGGCAGGTGGCGGAACGACTGACGGACAGACAGATGAGGACATTGTGAGGGAATGAAATGGATTCGCCGCGATGACTTTTACTCCTCCGTCTCATTGTTCCTCACTTTATGCTCAGCAATTTGTCATGAAGGCTGCTTGTCCCATGTGGTGTCTCCACAATCAATTAATTCTGGATACCGCTCCTTTCGCCACAGACAGAACTGACACTTTCACCAGTCTGTGGGCGCTGCTGATGACTTCTTGTTATTCTGATAAATAACTTGATGTACAGAAGCAAGTGTTTGTGTATATCCTCCTTCAGATGGCCTCTCGCAAATACATGGATAATATCTGTCAGTGAAAGGAAAAAGAAAGAGACAAGTATAGGAGGAGTCCCTCCCTCTGCTCCTCTCCTCAGGAGGTGACACACTTCCACATCAAAGCTGAGATGTAGCTTATTAGTGCGGCTGAGTGAGACCGGTGGTGCCGTTCAAATGCTCTTTCTCACTTTCAATTACTCTTTTGAGATAGAATCGTATTCATATCCCAAAGAAATGTGATTCATCAGACAAACAAAGCTGCCACACTCACCCTCATCTTCCCCCTTGGTTTAGAGTCGCCGGCTTAAAGCAAATTAGTGAGTTTTGTTACTGAAAGCTGCCGAAAGGTGAAGACAGACGATGATGTTGTTGCTTGTGCTTAATTGTGCGTGTTCGCATGTCTGCCTTTCACCAAAATAGCTCATTAACCACTGGACAAATTTTATTGAGACTTGCAGAAAATAATCATTGGATGTACATCTATAACTTAATAACCTTTGGAGTCAACCCAATTCAACATGGCTGCCACAGCTAACTGACTTAAACATAAATAATGGCTATTTGCTCATTGTAATAGATATAAACTTTGGTGTTATGGTGGCTGAGACTGATCCACGACACATTTTCTGAGTGCTAACAAATTGCACAAGATCTTTGTTAAAAATTTTAACATTAACTATTTGGAGTCAACTCTATCTGTTAGCAAAATATCTCATCACCCACTGGGCAGATTTTATTGAAACTTTCAAGAAATAATCCCTGGACGTACAGATGTAGGTAAAAATGTTGGCAAAATGCTCCAAGAAACTTTGGAGCTTGTCATCAAGCATTTTGGTGAATTTCTCTCTGGCTTTTTTTTTCTGTCAATAATGGAGTCTCCTGGGCTTTCTTCCATGGAGCCCATTACGATTCAAAATGTGAAGGATGGTGCGATCAGAGAGTGACTTACCTTGACTCTGCCGTTCAGCTTGGATGGTTTCCTTGCTTCTTTTTCTACCATCCACCCTATCCATTTGATCAACCTGGGGCAGCCTTTCCTCTTGTGTCCACATCCTGGGAGTTTGTTCAAAGTCCCATGATCCTTATCCTTTTTAATAACATTGTCAGCTGTGGTTAGAGGAACATGAAGCTGCTTGGAGATGATCTTCTAGCCTTTAACTATAACACAGATATCTATACTCTTCTTTCTCTGCTCCATGTTCAGTGTGGTACAAAACCCTCGGGTTCATGTTGGTTCCATTGAAATAGACTGAATGGTTGATGAAAAGCTTAAAGGCACCTGTGATACTAACATGACTGTAATGCAAAAATAATAGTTTCTTTAATGGTACCAACAAATCTGTCCATAATATTTTAATATATCTTTGTAAAATAAACAACAAATCCTTTGTTTTTACAATTTTTACATGCTAAAGGAGTGCAGACCCACATTAGGCAATTACTTTTAACTGAATCACTTTTCATAAGAAATGAAGCTTTGTTTTAATGAACTGTAAAGGTACAAACAAATTCATCGCAATTCATCTGTCATTGATTGATTTTCAGAGTCAATCCCAGTTTAGCTAAAATTCTGAGCTAAAGTTTGATCTGGTAGCAGCAAAGAGTCAAGTTTAAAACACTAGCGTGAAAGTTTGAGGGAGATTCGTATTTCTTCAAGGAATGCTAGGCCTTTAATTAATAAAGATTTAAATGCAGCCCACATCCATATTCACAGGATCTGCGACAATACTAAATGGAGACTTTGGTTATAACAGTGACATGTTTGATAGCTTCCCAGACGAAGCCAAGATTGCTGAAAGTTTGGATTTGACGGGCATGATAAGAGTGGAAACATTTGTGGCTAAAACAAGGTGATTTCCTGGAGGAGGGGAGGTAATGGGTTCCAGATCTGTGGTGAGAGATGTCATTTCAACTGTTTCAACAAAAACATGACCTTCTGGGCTGTCAGTTTTTTTTTTTTTTTCTTACTTCCTTGATATCTGACTTGACCGACAGAAATTGGTTTGCAGATTTTGGATTCTCCTCACACACAGCTTTGACTGATCACATTTGCTCCCCTCTCCGCAACATTTTTCTGATACTAACTGGGATCCAAAACTCAAATTTGGACAGTGCATTAGAGGCAGGGTTAAACTGAGGTGATATATGACTTACAGCAGAGAAACTTGTTTATCAAAGGATGAAGCCCAAAGTATTTATAATGGCACTAGCATTAGAATACCAACAGATTAGGTAACCATATGTCATGTAATATTATTGGCTCTTAGTGAGGATCAAGTAAACAGTCACTAACGTTAAGGTTTCATTCAGCTTTCAGAGTTTTTTTCAGCTCCATATTTTTAGGCTTTAACCACTGAAGCTTGACAGGTTTTATTCTCTCATTTCAGCCAGTTTCCATCAGCAGCTGGTTTTAGCTCAGTTTCATTGCAAAGTCTTGCAATGTAGACCAAAGTGACTATTACACAGTCTGTGAGGTCAGCCTGGCCTTTTTCAGTGAAAACTAACAGTTCTCATTGAAATGAGGATAACTTTCAGGGGCTGGTAAGAGTCAGGTCTAGTCTTATCTAATTTCCCAGTGTTTTTCTTACCCTTAACTCCTGGCCCTGTAATAGCACTCAGGAGTTAAAATATTCACCTACAAAATTGGTCTCTATTTTATTTCACATTAACAGTCACAATATCAACTTACCTATGTACAGTGTGTTTAATTAGTGTCTTTAGCATACATTATTTTTAAAAACTTACTAATTAAGATTGTTAATAACACCAATTGCAATATAGGGGAGAACTGGAATTTGGAGTTTAGTTGTTGTAGATTTTATCTCCTGAACACCCATCAGCCCTCAGCTTCTTCATCCAAGCTACAGTGGCAGTAAAATTATAAAAAGACCATTCCTGGGTACAGTTGCTTTAAGTGTTCAAGACTAATATGGTGGACATTGTGCTGTCAGCTTATTCAAAAGTTGTCTTAGGATGTCTGAAACAAAAATCTTTTTGTAAAGACAGTTTTATTGTCAAATTTTATTTGACCAGTATTTATCCTTCTTTATCTGTTTGAATCTAAGAATTGCACTGATGTGCTGTACAAAAAAATATGTTTGTCACATCCCAAAAAAACTGACAAGTATGTCCTTGCAGATATTGTTTCTGTAAAAGACCCCACAAATCTCTGTGATTGAGTTTTAAAGTAGTATCTCACTGGGCTGTGACTTTTGGCAACTAGTTGGCAGATGGCAATCTTGAATGTGTCTCCAAAATGTCTCAAAAGGTTTACAAAGATTCTCAATTTTCTTGTGCTGGTTGAAGATGCTTGCATCATTGTAGATTAAATTTCAAACATTTTCAAAAAAATTTTGGACTAGATTCTCCCACAAAATAGTCACAGAGTTGTCACAGGTGTCTCACACCCTTCTACACACCTGATTGCCAAGGTCTAACAACCACATTGATGATAAATAAGAAATAGTAAAAACTGGACAAGATCTGCTTATCTTTATTTCAAAAGAGTATTCCAGTAGATTTAATCATAAACGAGGTGGCTGTGAAGGTTGGTGCAAAGCGGGCCAAAGTGTCGGTAACAAAATAATGTGCATAGCCTAGAATACAGTTTTACAATCCATGCACATGAAAAAAGAGACCATTATCTGCTCAAAACACAGACGCACGAGTCACTGGTTGCAAACACTCAGAATTCAATGATGCTGCAACTGAAAATTTGCCTATTTTTTCACTTTTTTTGTCTTTGTGATTTTGAGTCACAAACAAGTCTCCAACAGTTGCAACCTTCAGTGAAATACTACCTTTAGTGATAGGACAAGTTGTTGGACTTCCAATCTGGATCAGTTTTAATTTCAAGCTAACTTTCCTTGGGTTTAGACAATAAAACAACTCACTTAGACCTAAAATCCATACTTTGTAGTGAAGAAAAGATACTCTACTTTGTGGTAAAAACCACATTCTTTCACAACATTTATGTTATTTTTTAAGACTTATTTTTAGGTTTATTGGATGGGACATAATCGACATGAACTTTTAAATAAGACTTTAAGAGGTTGTATCTTTTTCAAACTGTAAAAACCTGCTCGAAAAAATTCAGACAATTTGTTAGAGCGCAGGCTCAGAAAATGGCTGAAACTAAATCTGAGCTTCAGAATTATTCAAATAAACATAAATAAACATTTTGCTGACTGTACTGATAGTTGTTGACATAAATTGAAATTTAGGACTCAACTCTTACTTTCATGACTTCATGAGTACATGAGTCTTGTATTGCTGGGTAAATTAAAGTCCTGTTTTGACAAAGAGAGGTACTGTATAAATACTTTACAGGAAGTCCTGTTTGGCAGAAAAATTGAGACCAAAAAAACTGAGACAATGGCAGCTCAGTGTTTAAGATGTTTTATTCCTGATAAGTCCCAATACAGTACCTTTATCTCCTTACTTATATTTGCACTAAGGATATATCTGAACTTTACTTCAGGACAGTGGAAAAAAATGCTATAACTGTAGTTTTTCGCCATAAAGTGTGAACTATCTTACAAAGTGGGAAATTAGCAGCTAAAGATCTCAACATCAAGCACATAAAACAGAAGTAAGGAGAGTTAACAAGTATGTGGATCCAGACAAGACGGATTCTTATTCTAATGTGTCTCAATGTCTTATGAGTAATTAAGCAACTGAGCGTGGTGTGACTCCTCAACACAAGCCAAGGACATCAAACACTGTACATGTGCTTTTAATCAAACAATATCTCAGAAAAGATGCCTATAAACAATTTAATTGTTTTGTTTTTTGCAGGTCAGTATGCACCAATAGTTTATTTTATGAGGAAAACTCCTGAACAGAATCAGAAAAAAAAACCTAATTTACAAACTACTTAACTACTAAGTAGATTGTCAGGATTCAATCTTAATTATTTTAATCTCAATTTTACATGATTTTGGTGGGTTTTTTTTAAACTAAAAGTAGAACCAAAACTAACTTCAGTTATGTTGCACATCACATTTAAATGTGAGCAGCACCCCAAGTTTCACCATGCAGATGTGATGACCAAACTATGCTCTCCATGTACTAATAAATACAAAGCTACACATATCTGTCTTCCCTTCGCCTTTGGGAGCTGTTCTCTTCATGATCAGGCCGGCTGGACGATGAAAGACAAAAGGTGGGTGTGGTTGAGGTTTTGAGCAGAAAATTCTATGTCCTCTTTTGCTGCTAAATGTTTCCTCCTCAAGGCTTAACCTGATGGTGAAGACCGAGAAACCTCCCATATATGACCGTCAAAGTGGAGTGGTTTCTTTGTTTTGTTTATTATAAAGTAATGGCCTATTTGTCTTTATTTTTAAATGTTGAAGCTGAATATATGCTGTTGAGGCCAAATGTTATGTAAAATTGCTCCCCTGGGAATCAATAAAGATATAAATACAAAAAAACAACTTCTCATAGGAAAATGTAGGAAAATGTAGGAAAAGTCATGGAAACAATCTAGGTTGGATGTGATGCACAAGCCAATAGTGTTGTACTAGCACAGCGCAATCTTCTAGATCTTTTCAAGAGTCATGCTTGTGTGAGACCTGAGGACTGAAGCATTCATGGTATTACATGGTAATATTATTGTAGTGGGAACATGCTGCTCCTGATATGTAGAGGGTGGTGAGGGTGCAGGAGAGCATCTCAGAATGGAGAAAATAGAAAAAAACAAAAAAAAAAAAACAAAACACTATTTGGCAAGTACTAAGACAGGTGTGTCACAACTGTTTTCACACTGAATGAGGTTTTTAAATTTTGTCACAATCTGGCCACATTCTAATTGGTTGTGTAGGTCATAGGGAACATAAGAAGATTGTTATGCAATGTAAAGACTCATCTCTGCTTGGCTGTAAATTGAAGCCTCAGGGGTCACTACTTGGATGAACTTGCTACGTTTTTCAATCAGTTATTTTAAAGTCTCCCCTCAGTTTGAAGCTGAGATTCAAAAATCTCCCACAGTGACTGCAACCCTTCGTGCACGCTCCCACGCACACTCGGCTCTCCAACTGCCAGTCAAGTTGAGACGGCGATGAGGCGATAACACCTATAGATTTAATCTTTACTCAAAGGAACAGTTTAGATAAGAGTGTCTTCTGAAATGGGATTCTGTTTGGATAGGTGAAACAGAAATGTTCATTTAAAATCATTTTCCTTAATATTCAAAATTGCAGTATGCATAAACTCAGTCAGTCAGTGTTTTACAGTAAAGATGCTTAAACAGAGCAGTAAACTGCCTATATTGTGTGTCCTGTGTGTGGATTCGCAGCCTCAGCAGTCTGTTTATTCCATGTGGCCGTTTTTATTTGTCCCTCAGTTTGAGCAGCCCTGCATGTTGTCGTTGTTCTCACCCTCTGAAGCCTCGGTGATGGTGTCTTTGTGTGTTCGGAGTGTTCAAAGTGGGCCCATGCTGGTGGTCCTGTATTGCCATGCTGAGCGATCGGCTGAACAGCGAGGAGATGAATTGGCCAGGAAGTCCTAGTGTCAGCACAGACAACCTCCTACAGCTTGTGCAGGCGTCCTTGTGTGATTGCCACCGGCGTTACTGTGTTCCCGCTGACGCAGAGCCTTTGTCACCTGACGGCACCGTAAAGCAGCTCTGCTCCTCTATTGCTTTTTCAATCTTGATTTAGGACTTATTTAGGAACACGAATGCGTGACTTTTGTGGAACTGGATTGTTTTGGAAAAAGCTGATTTTTTTTCTTCTTTGTGAAGTGGTAAAGCATGAATTAAAGATGAGCTTGGAGTTATGCTATCACAGTGTGGTTCTGACACTGAATATTAAAAAGCTAGATTGCTTCACATCCTAACAGATCCACATTCCCATCCTGATGCATTTTACTGGAGCGCGACTTATATTTGTGCCATGTTTGTATTGCTGAGCACACAAACCCTTTAAAGTCCTTCTGATGGTATAAATGGAACAATAGGGCCACTCTATACTATGAAAAGCAAACTTCCTCTGCTAGCTGCTTTGTTCTTGCTGTTGTTATAGCAACCGCGACTAGCATCACCCCAATCTTTCAGGAGCGAGAGGGACACAGACGACAACAATTCCCCATCAGTTGGCTAATTAAAGCCAACGACAACAATCTGAGAGGCAATAAAGAGGATTTCTCCCACTTTTTATATATTTTTACAGCCCGTTGTCTTCCTACAGCTATAAAGCACAACCAGAGAGCCATTCTCAACGTATAGCATCGTCAGAGGATGTGTGTAGGAGAATATTTCAAGGATAATTGAGCCGGTGTGATGCCGGGCAGTGTCATCGTCGGGGGAGAGATAGGAGTCGGGCTCTGGAGGAGAACAATCAGAGAGGCTTAACAAGCTCTCGCTGGCTTCTCACATCAGTGTAATTAAAAGCAAGTTGGTGGGAACAGGCAGCCCGTCTGATCGACTCCGGAAAAAGGACAAGAGCGCCATGTTTTTTCACAGGGGGGATGCTCATTTTCTGACTGGCGTATCCTTCCTCAGTAAAACTAATAATAAAGCTACATATTGTGTTTTATTTTACACTCAGAGACACCTGCCTACACATACAAATTATCTTAGTTAAATAATCATACTCATGCGGGGAAGTGGGGTAATCCCACCGTGGGTGGAACAAGTAACACCGCCTGGTCCAAAAAGAAGAAAAAAACAAACCAAAATGTGTGAAGCATGATTTCACATTATTTATTATTTTATTTTATTTTATTTAAATTTTACTGTCATCCAGCAATCTCTCTGAGCGACAATCAATCTTAGTCCGAGGCAGGTTGAGTTATTTCACAAGTGGACACACACACACACGCACACACACACACACGCGCACACACACACACACACACACACACACAAAAGTAGATGTTTCATTATTGTGATGGCTTTTGGACTCAGACTGACAGGAAATCTCCTGACACAACACTAACTGAGGCCAATAGACACAAAGATGCAGAACTCAGAGCGTAACAAGACAAACAGAAGGAGGCAGTAATAACAAAAACTTGCATACTTCTGGATAAGTTTGTATAGATTATTTTTATTTAATTGTTTTTAAACACATTACTATAATCTCTTCGCTGGTGAGCGTTTTTTTTACTCTCAGATCCCATCTGCACTACATCAGATATACTTACATTTTTTAAAGTGGAAATATTTAAAAACTCTGGAGTTTTGTGGAGGCAAACTAAGGGATTTTTCAAAAACTATGATGCAGCAGCTTGTTTTATGAATGCGTAGAATCACTTTGTGCCCCAGAAATCAAAACACGAATGAATCATTTTTACCATTTTTTTGTCTACGTCTGTCTTGTTTCCTCCTGAACCTGTCACCATCAAACTTTGATCAAATGCTGAAAAGTTTTATAACTGAGAGGAAATTCTTAATAAATGAACAAAAGAAAAAGTTATAATTGTTTAGGGAGAATCTTAAGCCAGGCTCTATTCTTAGAATTGCATGATAGAAATCTGGAGCTTGAATAAAAAAAAAGTCCATGATTTTCAATAATAAAGCCAAATATTTGTCCTTAGCACACCTGCCATACTTCACAGTAACAGTTAAATTCTTGGCTTTTCTCCTTTATTCTCCAGGTTTGATTTTCCAATAGTTATCAACTCTTAGAATAACTGAAGGAAAATATGATTCCCCCTTGTGATTTCACTGACCTCCGCTGTCACAGTAATGTTTGATCTAAATTTACCAGGTGGTGGGGTTAGCAATGCAAAGCTATAACGGTGGGTAAAATCTTTCATTGGGATGAAAATCTAAAACCCGCTGCTCCTGTGTCAGTATTAATGGTTTCATTATTTCATAAAGGGTGTCTCTTCAGGCTGGTTTACAGTGCGTTCTATTTGTACCAAGTTAGAATTTCTAATTTCCAAATCAGAGAAATCAACCATGAAGACCCCAAAAGTTGTAATGTCGGCTCAAAAGGTCTAAATTTTCTGATCGATTTCAACTTTAATATACAACATGTCTGCCTCATACATAAAAAGTAGTGATAACTGCAATAATGGACTATTTATTCACACTTCTGTCAGTTTGGATCTCACTAAATCAGCAGCACAGTCGAACTTCTAATAGTTAACATGTTACTCCAGTGAATGAATAAAATGCTGATAAGTATATTATTTTCAGCTTGTGTTGCTAATAACAGTCTGGTTACTCAGCACAGCAATTAGCAAATCATACTGGGTCTTTAACGAGCATTACTGAAGCGCCGCAGCAATACGCTCCACTTCTGATCTAATGCACATAAAACATCAGAAGATGAATGCAACGGTGAGTTTAATTTACTCTGGAACTTGGATCTGGAAAAAAAAAAGTCACACGTCTAATTCATTATTCTTTTGAAAAAGAAAAACAAGCTTTAACTTCCAAGCAGTGGGTGGTGCTTTGATTTTCTTTGTTTTGGCAGGCAGGTGGTTTTGATGACTCTTTGTTTCTGAATTCCAGCTTTGCACAAACTCAGGCTTTAATATTTGGGAACTCTTTCAAGAGGCCTGATATAATCTCAGACAGCTGAGATCTGAACTTGGACCCTTCCTGTGTGATGAAACAAAACTGGAAACCATCACACTGTTATGCAGAATTTAATCAAATTGGAACTTACTGGAAAAGCTGACTTGGGCTTATCTGTTTGCATATACCTGTGGGTACAGAAATCAAACCCCTATTCTCTATTCATATGTTCTATTCATATATGTGTATTTTGTGCCAATAATAGCCTTGTTTCACCTACCTTGAACCTTTTCTTTTGGTACATATGTGGACCAGCTTTCTTTCAGCACTGGCTTGTTGTGCTTGCCCTAAAGCTAGTATCTCACTGTGCTGTGACAGCACAACGTGTACTTATTGACTATGTGTATGTGAAGGCTATGCAAACTTTGGCTCAAATTTTGCAGCAAAACATATGATTCCAATTGAAAATTTGCACATTTCCTCGCAGTTTTGTGTCTCTCAACTCGTCCCCAACAGTCTTCACTCAGGGGTATACTGACTTAAGGTCAGAGGTTTAGGATAGAATAGACAAATGAACTTTGTTGACTTGTATCACTTCTCCTCAACACTGTATGACTAAAGTTTTGCAGCTTCCAGAATGGGACAGGAAAATGTTAAAATCAGGGATTTGGGTCCGGAAACACAACAGTATTTTACAGCAACTTTAACTTCTGATTCTTTTACAGCAGTTACAATCTAGACCATAAATAAAATCATTCAAAACTTCAAGGAACTAATTAGTATTGTGAACTAATTAAAAACTATGGATGTTGCAACAGAAGCCCGATCACACTCGCTTTGGTTCTTTCATATGGACATTTCTAATAGGCTATCTTTGGGTATGATGCAGACATTTAACAAATCATAACTGTTTAGCTCTTCCATCAGAAGCCCCACTCCAAACGTTCCAGTTAGTTTCAGAACTACCTGCTTTCTACCAGGACTGCTTTCTGAAGTAACGCTATCTCCCATTTGTACTTGGAAGTCAGAATTTATGAATTCTAAGTCCAAAAAAATCAACCAGAACTTCTCTAATTCTGACTTAGAAAGTCGTAGATTCCCGACCAACGCTGACCTCAAAATCCAATATGGCTGCCTTGCTTATAAAAAGTAGCTGCAGTAATAAAATATTTAGTTTCACTTCTGCCAGTTTGTTTCTCGTTAAATTAGTTGCACATAGTACTGTACTACTTCTATTCATCTGCTGCAGCTTTTGAATCCAGACAATGCAGAGAAATATATTGTTATCATATCCTGTTGCTACTAATAGTTAGCCTCAAATTTCTACTTGGGTAATCTGCTTTGACCCTGGTTCCTGCAGTCAAACCAGGCGGGATACCCCTGCAAAACACCTAGCTTCATGAAAATGTTCCTGTAGTGAAAATGTCCCTTTCATGTTGGCCATTATAATCAGGAGCAGGTTGTGTTCAACAAAACTAAAGTTGACCATTAGGTTTCAAACTTTTATCTAAATGAGAACAGAGATCGAAAAACAGGAATTAAGAAAGCCTTTTTAGTTTTGTTTGGTAGGGAAGGAGAAAAGTTTTTGGGAGAAATCTGAAGTTTTGTTTGGTCATAGCAGGGTAGATGCTGTAAACAAACGTGATATGGTAGCAGCGTTTCAGAGCGTACATCCAGGTTTCCTCAGGTGGAAACAGGGTCAAAGCGATGAGAGAGGAGAAGAGAAGCGTTGATATTTTTAAGCATGAATAACATCTCTGATGGATTGGTTCAGGAAGGAAGGAATCAATGCCAAAACTCTGTTGTGCCTACAAGGAATTGTTTCCACTGGACGCCTCTTGCACTTGCCTTGGGCTGTGATTCTGAACGCAAATCTCTGACATTTAGATTTTTACTTGGCTACAGTCAGCAAACCTTTCATACTGGGAGAAAGCATATACTGGCCTTTTACTTTATTCTCTAATATCTTTTTGGACCAGATTTTTTTTCTTTCCTACAGTCTCAGAGTCCTCAGAGAATTGGCCAATATGTGAACATTCAACAAGCTGAGAGAAAGTTGGCTCAAGTTTGAATCTGCGTGGTTTTCATCTGTCAACAGTCACGTTGCTGTACTTCTGTTCTCTCTGCTCTGTGATTTTCAGGGACAATAGTTCTGCCTGGTGGGTGCAACATAAAAGACAGGTTGATTAAACCCATTCAAAGCCTCCCATGTATTCCAGAAGTTTTTATAAAGAGCTATGCACTTTAATCACTTAAAAAAAAGAAACTCACTGTATTAATCAAAGGGGTCAGTGGCTTAGATTGGGGTTTTGAAGTTTCTCTTTATATTCCCTGAAAAACCATCTATTTTAATTGAGGCTCACTTGCTTAAAGCAAAGAATTACAGCAATTAAAGCTCAACAGGAATCCAGGGATTTCACTTGTAGGAGTGTATTAGTTGAAGATCATTACTTACATTCTGTTTAATCCTGACAATCAGCTCAGATTAAAGTCTCACATTTTTATCCACCTCCAAACAAAGTTGGGATCTCATTTGCAAAAATCAAATTTCATGTTTTATTTTCATCGTTTTTCTTTTTCTTTGCTGTTCAGACCATCCTAAACCAATCTGGGAGAGAGAGGGGGGGAAGGGGGGGGGGAATGCTGGCAAACTGAACACAACCAAAAATCTGCCTCCAACACTAACTCATGCACAAAACTCTTGGCTTGGACTTGTGACTTCCTGGAGTTCTGTCCAACAGTTTTGGGCATGTTTTTCTGTATTACAGATCTTTGTAGCAGCAAGTTGCATATTTTGGACTCGTCTTAAAAGTGGCGTTGCTCATCTGAGCTTGTTAAACACGTTTCCTGTCTGTCTCTGTTTAGTCATAAAGAAAAAAATGTGAAGTTTTTCCTCCAGCAGCTTCTAACACAACCCCATTTCTTCTTTTGCTCATATTCCCCTTTGCATGTATATAGTGAAGAAATTAAAAATCATGGCACTTTAGCTATATGATTAGGACAAGTGAAGAAAATAAGTCAGAATAAGAGCTAAAATTAAAAAAAAACTGGATTTAGTTTAAAGACTTTCTAAGTGTGAATTGTGTGAAATATGCCAAGTTTGGGCAACATGGTAGTAGCAATAAATATAAAAGATGACAGAAACAATTAATGACGTTTCTTATGCTAAAAAAAACATAAATAAATAAAAAAGGGACTATAGAGATGGCACTTCTTAGAGGCATGAAGTGTTTAGGTGGATGAAGGTCCATGGCCAACTGTGGTGCTTTCATTATGAAATATGATTATTACTCATTACATGGTACTGGATTAAAGTTACATATTAATGAAGTACCTACATTCCTATTACTATGAAGGTATTATGGCTTGAAGGAAACCCCTCCCTGTAATAAAGGATTTTTGTTTTTTTTAGATCAACAGCTGTAGAGTTTGTCACAAAGCTCATGTTCTGCTGAAGCACATTTCTTTGAATACAACATAGCAGAGATAAGTTTTAGTTTGAGTCAAAAGTAGTTTTTTTTGGTTTTGTCTTGTCTTTATCACGATTTACACATTTTTTTTACGAGACCAGCTTTGACGAACATAGCAAAGCAAGAGGAGACAGAAGTGAGCTGGAGACATCCTGGATGTGTTTTTGCTTTTGTGTTTCCATGTTAACAGATGCTTTCAGAGTGGCTATAAGAACCTATGTCAGAGCTTCTCAACTGACGGCCCAGGGGCCACATCTGGCCCACTAATGAGTTCATTTAAAATAAAACTAGATTTTAAAAGAAAAATTATAAGAGAAACATTTATTATTTTTTTCCATCAAAGAGGTGATCCTGTTAAATAGAAGATTTATGACAGGGCTATACAACTTGTGTCGATGAGTTCATTTAAAATAAAGTGAAATTTTATATCTTAAAATTTACGTAATGACAATAATGCCCGGATGTCTGGCCCCTGAGCTGTTGGGTTTCAGTAACTATGGCCCCGTGAGCAATTTAGTTAAGTAGCCCTCACCTATGTGCTTGTTTTTGCAGCGCCAGGGGATCGCTATGATTGTGTAAGACTCAAAGCAGAGTTTGAAATTTCCTGTAAATTTTCTCCAAATCTTGGTAACAGAGAGACAAACAAACCAATGAAGACACAACCGGAAACAGAACCTCCTTGGTGGAGGGAACAGAAGGGTCACATGTAGGAGCAGAGAGAAGATTTAACATAGGGGTTACCTGTGACCTTTGACCCCATGGACCTTGAAATCAACAGTGATCACCCTCCACCCATGAGGTGTCCAGCTGCGGAGTTTACCATTCCTGTTATACAGCTGCAGAGTTAGGACATGGTCTGATCTGTGACCTTGACCTTTGACCTTGATATTTGACTGGATCAGCACCAAAATCTAATGACTTATTCTTTGTGCTATGTTTGACGTTTTCTAAAAGTTTCATGAAAATTCGTTCAGAACGTTTTAAGTAATGTTGTACACAGACAGACAGACAAACAAACAAACAGAGGCTACCAAAAACGTAACCATATTGGCGGAGGGAATAAATGGACACACTCAGAAAGAATTTTGGGCAGGCATTTTCTTTCATTTAAACAAAGTTTTAAAAAATTAAAGCCAGATAAACAAAATGGACAAGGTATGAAAAGGAATATGATATATAGAGTATATGGTTTATAATAACATTAACTCGTATATAAGGTAAATGAAGCTTATACAGAATATGATGACTCCTACCTTTGCTATTTTTATTTTTGTAGGTAAGGTAGGTTTAACATTAGTTGCTTACTGGGAGCACCTGGACTGTTTTTTGTGCTTCTTATGACATTATAACCATTAAACAATAATCAAGTTTTAGATTTAGAATTATTCATGTTTGTATGGAGACTCACTGAAAAATACATCAGAACCTCCTCCCCTATTAGCAGCACAAAGAAGTTGGATTTGCAAGTAAAGCCATAGGATGATCCTAGAGTTTGTAAAAAACAGTAGATTTTATCAACTTTTATATTGACATTTTATGACCATAACTGGACTTCTTGTTCTGTCCATCACTAAAAAGGGCTCCTTTATGCCAAATTTAGAACATCCATAGCTTTAGATGCACCACAAGCTGTATTTTTTTTTAGCTGTTTTTCGTTTTTGTCTTTTACATTGATCGATTTAAAAACACCACCACTGGACAAAGTAAATGTAGTGGGCTTTAGAGGTGCTAGTGAGAGTAAATATTAAAAGAGTGAAGTGGGTGTCTCACCATGGTAAGCCGACTACCTCCAGGCTCCTAGTCATCTTTAATGGATACATCCAGTGTGGCCCATTTCTGCAGCCTCAGGACTGGATTTACTCATGGTCTGAACTGTTCTAAATCCTCTTTTAGCATTAAAAACAGCTTTTGGCAATTTCTGAAGAGTCACATTAGTAAGCAAGTGCCTGAAAAGTGCAGACACACTCCTTGTTGCAGGGCGGTTTGAGGGATTTTTCTATTCAGAATACAAAACTTAGGGAAAGTAATATCTGTGATTTTCAAGGCTTTTTGTTATTGTTTATCACCAGGGAAAAAAGTGTGATTAAAATTTTGTGACTGACAAGGCTGCAAAGCTTCTTCAATAAAAATGTGTTTCTTACATTGAAGCTGATTTATTTTCAGGATTTACAAAACTTTAATTCTGTGCAAGTATTTTGATGGTATGAAATATAAGTTAGGGTTAGGCTATCCTCAGCTAAATGTAGACACCATCTTAGTCCTGTTTTTCTTCCTTTCTTTGAAGCTAAAGCCTTTAAAAAACACACAGAGTGTGTAGATCTATGTGTGGTTAATTTAACCAATAACACTTTGCAGCTGACTATTCAACCATAGTTTGTTCAGTCAGTGGGAGGCTGAATAAAAAGTTACAGTAAACAGGAACCTGGCAGGGGTCATGAACTGGAACAAAATATTGCGTAGTTTCTAATGTAGCACTAGCTGTTATTAACCTTTATGCTATTCAGGGCCAAAACTACAGGAGAGGGATAGTTCAGATCTTTTAAATGGGGTTTGGTGGAAAGATTATCAAGATTTATTATCTTACCTGTTGTAGATAGCTCTTTGAACAACCTCAGAATGGAATTTGATTCTGACTGGATTAACAGGTTAACAACTAGTCTAAATGGGCCAAAGATCGAAGTGGATTGCAGACATCTTGAAACGACTCCATTCTAAAAAAAAAACTATACCAATTTGTGTAAATGCAAACTTAGAACTTTTACAATTCTGCTAATTTTGCAACACATGGTTACTTTATGCAATTCTGTGATTCTTTCTAAACACAAACAGCAGCAGCTAACTGTAACCCTTCCACTGCATCCTGGGCTCATTTTCACCGAGAACATCATAATATTACTGCCTGAAGAATTGTTTCGGGGCTGCAGTAGATTGGTGGTCAGTGCTGCTGTCTCATAACCCTGAGGCTGTGGGTTCAAGCCCAGATTGTGTCAAGAAAGGCATCTGGCATAAAACAATTGCCAAATGTGTGAGTTCGCTCACTATGACAACCCCTGAAGAAAGCAGCAGCCACAACAACTCCCTTTAAAATGGAGGCAATCTACTTCGGTCTTGGCCACAATATGACTTAGCTCATCAGTCTGCTCAGAACTAATGTATTCTTTTTTAAACTGAGGTCAATCAAAGAGCTGTCTTTAACAGGTAATATATTAATAATCATAATAAAAACATATAGTAGCTCATGCTATTTATAAACCTCTATATTGCTGTCATCTTTTCATTTCACACGCATTCCGGTAGAAATATGATATTCCTGCTGGCTGCCACTATTTGCACTTGCCAACAAATGTAGAATTAAATGTAAATAAGTGTAACGTGGCAGTAGTGCAGAGGTTTATAAAATAGTGTCCGCATGAACTTCTAAAATTTTTCAGATTGGAATATTTTTTTAAAAGTTGGCAGCAACGAACTTTGGTCTTGATCTCACTTGAACTAGCGGTTAGTTCGTCAGTCCTACTGAACGTAAACTTAATTTTTCCAAACTGAGGTCGTTCAAAGAGTTATCCACAGCAGGTAAGATATATATTGTTAATTACTTTTCCAAAAAAATCCACATCAAAAAAATCTGAGCTATCTCTAAAAAAAACCTAAAAACAAATTGCACGTTTGTCTGCCTTCAGGCCCAGGCCTCCCTTTAAAATGAGATCTGTGAACATCATAGGACTTGCCTTGCTAAATAAAGGATTAAAATAAAAAAAAAATAATAAGTACTATTTATTGGAGGTTTTGCCCATATTAGAATTTCTTTGAAAATGCCTGGCCTGTCAGTTTAAGTTTACAGCTTTAGTCAGTCAGTATTATTCAGCTAATCCCATAAATACAGAAGTATTACAAACACAGGTTTCATCACATCTTTCCTTAAACATCTTGGCAACTGTGATCAGCGTTGAAAATATATATTTTAATTTGTAATTTCTGTTCATTTTTTTGTGTACACATTGACTTACAAGCAATATTCAGTGTATAAGAAGGTTAGATTCTTTCTCATCAAATTTAATTCCTTTACTTGACTCACAGGATACTCACAGGATCAGGTACAAAATTATGGAATATATTGGTATCATTCTAAAACCCAAGAAACATTCAATTGATCTTCACTGCTGGACAGCGCTCAAAGGGAACATCAGTGTGAAACCTCCCGTCTTTTTTTCCTCTTTCTCTGCATCTCCCTTTCTTCACACTCACACCATAATAATGTATTGGATTCAGTCAAAGGGAAGGTGACTTTCTCCTTTTCATGATCCAAAAGGAGAGGTCCTAGACCCTCACTACCTGAGGTGCTCCCCTTCAAAGAAACTCAATTTTCACTTAAGAAGGCGGACGGATCCACCACCTACTTCCATTGCTTTTGCTCCTTTTCTCCTCCTCGCTCTTCATGTGTCCACCGAGTTGTTCCCCCAGCCCGGACAAAGGACGATTACACAAATCTGTCACCCAGGAAATCCCGACACTTTATTTCCTCTCAGCCAAAAAGCCAGTGACGGGTGATGAGTTTGTAGCTGCTGGGGGATTTGACAGACTCTGGGGGAATAATAAAGCAATTTCAGTCTGCCAGAAAAGTCAGAGGAAGGAGAGGGAGGGAGAGAGAGAGAGAGAGAGAGAGAGAGAGAAAACATGAGGAAGATATAAATCACTCGTGTGATAGCTAGAGTTTTTTTTAGGTGAAGAAATGAGACAGTTAAATTGTACAGAGAGATGAGTGGCTTGACCAGACAGACACTGTGCTGTAGAAAGTACAGAGCAGCCATATAAATACAGATGGAATACAGGTTTTATGTGATGAATGGAGGAGGCTTAACAATCTGTATTTTCATGTCCAGCTACTGTCACTTCTTGAGGACACATAAAAATATACTGACAATGGATATTATCTGTATATTTTTTCTACTCTCTACGTTTGTATTTGCAATTATTGCTCTCATTAACCTGTTTTTCTTTGTTTTTCCTCAAAATGGAAACTCCACCTGGTCCAGTCCTGTGTTTGTCCCTGTCCCTTTCCTGTCCTCCGAAACTCAGCTGGCAGAGGCAGCCGTCCTGAGCTTTATTCTTCTAAAGCTTTCTTTGTGTTAAAAGGGAGTCATTCTTAAACACTGTCGCTAGTTGCTTGCTCAGGATGCGGAAAGGCAAAGAAGTTAAAATTCAACTCAATCTGCTGTCTCTCATACATAAATAACTTTGACTAATTGTCATTTTACAATGTACCGGATGTGAATGTTTTTGTACAGTGCTTTTTAGTTAAATTACCAAAAATGTACATTTAAACAGAATTGATAAAGTCTTGGTATTAGAAATTTGGTCATTCAAAAGAACATGTAACATGTAAATTCAGGACGTCTTTGAAACAAATGATGCCCACGCTGCACTTAAAAAGGTTTATTACGAGAATTCACTTTAAGTCACATTCTAAGTTTTGATCTACTTCCACATAAGCAATAACATTTAACCAGATCAGTCTATAACTGTTTGCAAACTAAATTGAATTTCATCCAATTACAACTGCTAATAAGGTTTATTTCTAAGCAGCAATAGACTCAGGATTTGTACACTACTCCACAGATATCTTTTAAAAAGAAATTATCTAGCACCTTTTGTGCACACACCTAGTTTAGCGGTGAGAAAAAACAGAAACATTTTTTAAATGCTTTCTAAAAAAGAGATTTGTAAAAACGTTGTTTTGGTGTGAACTGGAAATACATAAAGATTTCAGAAACCATGACGTAGCAGCCTATTTTGAGCATGCCCATTACCACTTTGGTCCTGTTCACACCTTGCTTTTTATATTTGTTTTGGATGATTTGATTGCAAGTGGTCAGCTCTTACTGAGAGCGTTTACACCTGGCAGTTAAATGTGTTCTCCAAAATGTTTTTGTTATTCTAATTCAGTTATTCAAATGTCTGGAGATATACAGTACATGCAGCCATGTCAAACAGTAGGCCATCAGTCAACAACGAACAGGATCAGTACATTCAGAGATCTGAATTATATGACATTAATCTGGTTTAGAGCCTTTTAAATCAAACTTTGGTGGTTTTATCTCTTGATAAGCTTCATTACATAACAGATGCAACATGGGAGAAATGTAATACACTCATTGGTGACTTCATAGAGCTGTGTATCAGAGCGAAATCTGCAGATTTTAGCCTGTAAAAGTCCACTGCAGAGAAACACAATGTGCCAACAGCTGTCAGCTGTTTTACACAGCATCACTCTGAACATAACATCAGCAGTGTTTAATTAGGTGAATATAATGTGACTTACTGCTGCAGAGACTGTTGTTCTGTGATTGGCACAGCACATTGTAACTTACATTGACCACAGCTGGTCCAATTAGCTCTAAAACAATCAGATCTAGAAGTGTTCGGAGAGCGCACACCTCGGCCAAGGCCATAGGGTCATTAAAAAAAATTGTAGGATCTGGATCAAGATCTGGATTACCATCAGAATTTAATCACTTGTTTTTTGTGACAACCCCAACATTTTCTGAATATTTCATCAAAATCTGTTCATTAGTTTTTCAGTAATCAGACAGATGGACAGACAGACAAACAAACCAACCAACACTACTAAAATATAACCTCTTGTTTGTTGAGGTAACAAACAAATTGAAGAGAAACTCACCATGTAGCATTCTGATAATCCACTCTATTAAATTCTAACAAAACTCATATTTTTAATGAGAAGGATTTTGATAAACAGGTCATTAAAACTTTTAGCTGAAAAAAAGCAGAAAGTTCAGAACGTTCCTAAGGATGAGTGTTTAATTGTTTTCACTCAGCTGGCAGCTAAGCAGATATTATTTTTGTTATTTTTTATTATTTTACTCCGCTGCTTATGTGGGGTCAGTTCAGTATGTGGTCCTGCATCGAGAATCAAGACGGACTGCATTCAGACTACCAATTAAGTGTGGTAAAAGGTAATTTCCTAATTCCTTTATTGCAGTATTTTTCAAATGGACTATATATGATAACAACATAGTAAAACTCTTAGAATTCTGTTATAGTTTTGATTTGCCACCTCAAGATTGTCATCTGCCGAGGTGCACTTGATGTTATAACCCTTTCCTTTTATGTGTTCGTTGTGTGTGCTCTTTTCATTTTTTCTTCATTAAGGCACACATGGTATCTCTGACCTGCGCAGCCAGCAGAATGTAGGAGTTCTTTGGTTATCTCTACATTGGCTACATCACCGACATGGTACAGATGGTCAACTGTTACCCACTGGGCAATTGAGGTTCTTCCCTTCGTGGTTGTAAACATGATCTGATGGCAAACCCTTTCTTCTCAGAACCCTTGTCCATGGGAGAACACAAGAACCCTTTGGGTGATTCCCCACAGCTCTTTAAATGCTTGGACAGTTCTGCATAACAGAAAATGGCCAACCTGGAGTGGGCACTGGATGACCACTGAGATCCATCTTCAGTTGTTTTGCAGATCACAGCAAAGTCTTTGATCTGAGTGAGGATTGTGTCACACTGGAGATGATTCAGAGGAAAGGTATTAGGCATTTGAGAACACCTAAAAGGACTTTTCTCTAGGAACTTTGTCACAACTGTGACGAGAAACTCACTGTGAAGACATCTCATGCTAAAACCTTCTTCTGCACCCTCAAGTCTGTTAAGTGTTTGTTTGCAACAAATTCTGTCTTGATAAGGGAAAGAGCTTTGTGCCGTCTTTGAAGTATTCAGTGAAGAGCTTCACTGGCGTATTCACCCTTTCATCTGAGACAAATCTCTACAGGAGGCATTTCAATTTGATGAAGAGATAATTTACTAAAAATGGTAACATAGGTTCCTCAGTTTGGTACTTCAGTAAAAATAGCTGACACTATTGAGCGATGGAGAAAATTAGCTTTTATGACCATCGCAACAGATTCAAAGGACTTGTTTTTTGGATGTGCCACTTTGGAAGCTTTAACAATTGCTATGTATGTCTGAATCTGTTGCCATACTGTATTGGCTTTTTCTAGCACTGTTGCCCATGTTGAACAGGTAAACCTGTCACTTTAACATAATCATCACGTCTGGCTGGGGAGTCCTTAAAAAGCCCAAACAAATTGTGGTCAGTGGGTCAAACAGGCTCCAGTTGACGTTCGGTCCATCCGTTGATAGCTGCAATATGCCTTGAATGCCAACAGTGCAGTTGATGCACAGGGATATGTAGAGGTCAACAGCACTTGCATGTCCAAGAAAATGAAAGACCAGAAAAACCTTGTACTAATATGTTCTCCACCCCCAAAGCATATGTGCACATCGGACTGTTTTGACTCAAGGGGCCAGTTTAAACTCTTATAATAAAGAAGAACATAGTCACTGGCAGCTCTCTCACTTCTGACAAGAGTGATGAGAAGTGTGGTGCAATGCCAAAGGTTGTCAGGAAGGCTACTTTGTCATCTCTGCAGGTGAACTTGGAGGCAATCTTGCTGTCTGGAAACATCAGGCAAAAAGGGTCACCCTTTCAAATGCAGCTGTTGAAGGAGCCCTACTACTCCATGACATCAAGCACCCTTCTGCAGAAAGAAGTCATAAATGCCCTTAGTGAGCTACTGCAGCAGTTCGGACTAAAGCACAATAAATCTGAGCCATTTGTTGATGAAATATAAACATTTGAGTTTGTACTGATATACAGGAAGTCAGATAAAACACTTTCCACTCCACTCAGTGTGTGTGAGCATCACACGCCCTCCTAACTATCCATAATTCAAATTTTTACTCTGCTGAGAACATTTGTACACTCAAATATTTTTCATCCCCTGCATACTACTGACCTAACATAGGACTTTGTAAGAGTGAGGTTTGGAGAACGTCCTCTTTCTCTTTGAAGAAATCAGTGTTCATCATTCCAAGAACATTTTATGGAAAGAATTGCTTGATTTTCAGTAAGCAGTTGTTGTCTTGAAGTGCTATGTTTTATATGAATCTCTCATTAACACTTTAAATAACTTTCTCAAGTACTTTAACAATATTTTACCACAATATTGAAGGGTTTAATAAATGTTATCCATAGTGGATATTTGTAGTTACTATATTCCATCTGTTTTGTGCAGTTTTCTTTCTTAATGAGATAAAAAGGGTTCCACTGTTACTGTAAATTGTTGAAGGAACTACAGTGTACACCATGACTCTGTCTTCTCAAATAAAAAAATACATTTCTATGTACATTTACATTAAGAGGTTATGGCACAAAACTTATTTACCTGTTCTTTTTCAGTCTGAAAGTGACTAAAATCAAATTCCGTACTTTCCCAGAATGTGTAGGAACCCTAAAAAACAAGCAAATAAACCAACCAATAAACACCAAATATGAAGGACATCCTAAAGATTTAGAAGAGAAAAGACAGGGGATGAGGAAAGAAAAGAAAGTGAGTCAGATAATAGTGTAGGTCTTGATGAAAGTCCTACAGCTTATAGTAAATTAATTACTGAAGCTGAGTTAGGTTTAGTGGGAATTTTGTTTGGTACAAGCCCAGCGCACACACCCTCCTAGTGCTGTTCTTGTTGTTGAGCTTTGAATGCAGCTTGTTGCTTTTGTTAATATTTTAATGTATGGAACTTTTTAACCGTTTCACCTTTGGTTGACATGAGAATCATGGCAGCATGTTTTACCTCTGGGACTCTGTGAGGACCTTGTTAAGCTGCAGAAGATATTTCATAAATACCTTCACATAAAAGGTTACAACAAAGTACACTAACTTTCTTTAGAATTAGTTTATGGCTTAGGGAGTTTACTTAAAATTCTAGGGGCACAAAACTTTAGTTGTCAGACATTTGCTGTTTTTCTTCCAAACATACAGTAAATCTTTTTAAAACTAAAGCTAATAAAAATGCACAAACTGAAGTTGAGAGGGCAAGTGCTTTAATCTTATTATTCAATTTCCTGTTGTGTAAATGAATTATCTTTCTGGTATTTGTGTAGTTTTATAATACATCTTCTTCAAATGCTATATCTGTAGCACTTTAACCAGCTTATTGTGTTCATTTTTAATATTCCAGACCTGATTCATGGATCAAGAACAGAAGAAAACTGATACTGACAGCCAAATGGTGTCGCTGGCAGAAGTATGTCTCCCTAACTTGTAGCCATTTTTTGCTGATCGGAGGTTTTGGAAACTATTTTTTGGCACTCCTCTGGTGGCAGACGTAGCATGAAAACTGGTTGTTAAAAAATGTCTGAAGCAGCTAAAAGATTTTAGGCCATATTCAAAACTGCCCTATAATGTTCTGCTTACAAATATGTTATGCAAGGTAAAACTAATACAATAAATTATTTTGCTGTGTGCTAAAACACACTTAATCTGTATAATGTGGCATCTACTTGTATTTTAAAACATTTTAAATCTGGATTTAAATGCTGTTTTGCACTTTCAAAGAATTATCTTTAAAACAGCTTTGTGAAATATTGGCATTGATTTTATTTATGAATGTACTCTCTGATGTTTATTGTTATTTTGCAGGATCATGAATTAGACCAGTCCTACACTGGAGTGATTTATTTTTTTATTCGGGAAATTATATGCTACAGATGGAAGGACGGTTTCTGCTTTTTCATCAACTTATCAACCCTAATGACATTGAAGTGAAAAGCTTTTAATCTATTAAAGTTTAAACACCAAGAGTAATAAGGAGAAAGTGTTCAATAGTATTCATTTGCAAGCAACTTAAGGTGTGAAGTTTTCTTTCCGCTGCAAATACATAAAACTCTCTAAAGACTAACTTTAGTATTTAAAAAAACCTACAGCTTCACTTGATCAGAAAGGTGCTTGCAGTTGTTACCAAATGAATGTGAAGCAGATAAATTATTTACAATGCTCACAGTTGAAGAGTTTTAGCACCTAATTTGGGGAAGATAGGTTGAAAATATTTTCTGCCTGGTCAGACTTGCACTTTGAGGTTAAAAGGTTTAAATCAAAAAGTATAACTTCTCCAAGAGTCTCTGAGCAATGACACACTGAATCAATCAGGAATTCATTAGTTGTATGGGTTTGTATTTTTCCTTTGGAAAGTGATGATATTATTAGCAATAATTGGGGTAAGACAAGTAATCTTTCACACAGAACAAATTGAAAGAACTGGATTCAAAGCAATGTATAGTCTGATACAGTTCTCGTCATGTGTTAAAGTAGATACTAAGTTCAATTCTTCATTGAAATAATTCAAAGTGGAGCTTTTTATCAACTATGCCTTTGAATGAATCAGTTCTACATAAAAGTCCAGGAAATCCGAAGTAAAGTGTTACTTGATAGTGCCATAACAAATTAAAAGTATAAAAAATACCACACAAACAAATAAGAGCCAAATGAGATAGGAATCTTTATATCTATGTATGTAAGATGTATTTAGATATACTTAAACAAGCAAGCAGAAGTCACCTGTTTTATTCTAAACCACCATTATTTTTTAATTAATCATAAATACTGTATATCACAACTACTTGTGCCAGAACCTTAAACTAATCTACTTCTTTTTAGGTTTCAACAACAGCAGACGTCAGTGCAGTCCGCACTGATCTAGCTTCATCCATCACATAATCTGATTATTGATCCTTTTAATAAATACAGTCTGTTGTTGTTTTTCTTTTTGGCATGTAGAACTGAACCTCCATTTTTCATTAACAGTACCTAACCCAGGCACACATGTCCGCCATCTTTCTGTCCATCTGAACTGAGCCACCTCTGCAGCTTTCCCTGCAGAGGTGACACATCTGGACACAGCAGCTGAATCTGCTAAGTACAATTATCAAAAATTACCAAGGTAATTCTGAAACCAAATATTGTGATCACGACAGGCTAAAAGTTTAAAAGGTCAGCTTTTATAAAGGGAGATTTCTTATAGACTCCCTGAATTTTCTCACAATGTTGTACACCGCAGACAATTTGAAACCTTAGTTCTTTGACATTTTTATTTAATAAACATATTTTGTGACTGAAAGATAACTTTCTGAAGGTTTTTGGCACAAAGTGATTCAAAACCAATAAATGCTTGGAAATACTGAGTCTATTGTGAAGCCCTAATACGTAAAAAACACACAAGTACCAATGATTTGAATGAATGAGAAGAGGAAACAAGAAAGTTAGAAAGGGACAAAAAAAATCAAGGACACTTGTGACTTTTAATAATTCAGAGGGAGAATGGCGGAGCCACAGATGAGTCCCTGACCAGAAAAAAATGTGAGCTAGATCTATGCGAATAAATTACAGTTTATTTCATGGGCCAAACTAAGCTGATGGTGCTGAGGCGGTGAATGCATCAGTCCACCTGATCAGCACGTCCAGTCAGTCCAAAAATTAACTCAACTCCCAACGGACTGATACATTCGCAGCCTCAGCACCATCTGTAAATATGCAGCTTATGTTCAGCCTATGTATATTTGTGTCGTAACATAGGCGTTGTTCAGATAAGAAAACAGCAACAAACGAAAACTGTAGAGGTTTAATATTAGCTAATGCAACATTCTTTAACACTAGTATGTCATTTGTGAGAAATAATTCTTTTATAAGCCTGAAAAATGATTAAAAATCAGGCCCTCGTTTTGCTAGCCATTAGCCTAACCTGGATGAAGAGTTTTGCCTTTTTCCCTATACTCACAGCAGATAAGGTACTAACTATCAATAACTATCTGACAAAACATCACTTCAAAAATGACCAGAGTATCCCTTTACTTGACAAATCTTGCCAGAAGAAAAGGAATTGGTAAAATTAGTACACAAAGTAATAGTAAACATGCACAATTTTGTACACACCAATACTCCCTAAATAAAGGTTTTCACAATCCCTGTTTCAGAAAGTATATTTAAAAATGAGTTCTTCTCATTGAAAATGTCATTTACATGTGGATAAGAAGTGCAAATGTAGCAGAAAATGTTGTGCAACATTTTAATCACATAGTACATTTATAATCTGAGCATACACATTTTCATGTAAGGAGAAAACTAATCTTTTGTGAAAAAAATTACTCATAATAGACTCTTTTTTACTGTAGAATAACTTCTTAAGATATTTGCCTTGAAGACATCTGCTGAGCATTGTTCAGCTGTATTTGTATTCTTGCAGTTTAGACAGTTAAATATAGCTGAAATTACATTTTTGACACTTTTACACAAGTAGACATGGCTTGTTATCATATATCACTGTAAACAAAACTTAGCAGCAGATCTCATTACAGTGCAGCTGCCTCCAGCATGTGGCTCTCTGCTGTGGGGAAGCATCATGCAAATGTAAATTACCTGAGTCGGAGAGGAAACCAGACGTCTCTCTCTCTCTTTCTCTCTCTCTCACTTCATATTGTAACTCCGCAGATACAAAGGTTTTTGGGGACGCATCTCACATCAATATTTCACAGTGACAGCAGCAACTTCTATCACTCGCTTCTAAGCTTATCATGGCATTTTTTTCCTTCGACATCCCATCCATCATGGACTGTCACATTACGAAGTAAAAAAAATGGTTATTTTTTTTTCTTCTCCACCTGCTCACCAAGCAACATTACAGCGCTTTCAGCTGAAATTGTCCAAATTACTGTGGCATCGTGGTGACAGCAGGCTGTTTGATTAGAAAAATTTTGTGCTCTTTATTATGGTAATAGGTGCCTTTGAAAAACACCATCCTGGGACCTTTGCTCTCTAAGTGCATTACATTCTTTTGAGATGCTGCTTTAATGGCAAAGCTGACTGCATAATCAACTACAGGTTGACATTTAAAACATGGAAATTGCAAATTATCATACTGTGTGTGTCCACTGGATAAGTGGTGGAAGTGGTTGTTTGGAGGCAGCAAATGGAGCAAGCATCGGCTGAAAGATGAGCCTAACTCCACCTCAGTGCTGGGATGTTTAGGTGGCTCTCCTTATTTTTTTAATATTTTGGATTTATGTGACAGTTCTCATGAGAGAGGTGGGAATTTAAAGAAGATAGTGAGATTTTAAAAATATATATATCCCAAACCCTGAACATTCCACAGAGCACCTATAAATTCATTATTAGAAAATGGAAGGATGATGTAAACACAGTAAACCTGCCAAGAGAGGGTTGTCCAGCAAAACTCACGGATTGGGTAAGAAAGTCATTAATCAGAGAAACAACCACGAAGCCAAAGATAACCCTGATGGAGCCGAGCAGCTCTTTGGCAGAGATGGGAGAATCTGTCCATAGATGGACTTCAAGGGAGAGCAAATAAGACAAAAAAAGCCATTTCTTAAAGAAAAAAGAAGAAAAAAACATACTCTTTGGAATTTCTTCCCCCAAACATGTAGTAAACGTTTCTATGGACAGATGAGACTTAAAATGAAATTTCTGGCCATCAAGGAACACCTCCCCCACAGTGAAATAATATCCCCACAGCACGATGCTGTGGGGATATATATATATTTTTTTAATCCACCGGAACTGGGAAACTGGTTAGAGTTTAAGCACAGAGGAACAGAGCACCATATTCTTTAAACCTGTTTGAGTCTTCCAGAGATTTGAGGCTGGGACGGAGGTTCACCTTCCAGCAGGACGATGACCCAAAACACTCTGCTGAAACAACTCCAGGAGTTTCAGGAGAACCAGTTAAAGGTCCTGGAATGGTTCAGTGAAAGCCAAGACTTCAATCCAACTGATAATTTTTGGGTTGATTTAGTGATTGTTGGACACAAGCAGCACCTATCCAAGCTGAAGGAGCTGGAACAGTTTGGTCAGGAAGAACAAACAAAAAAGTCGAGGTTGGATGGACCAAAATCATAGAGACGAATCTGAAGAGACCTGCTGCTGGAACTGCTGCAGTCAACAGATTGACTTTGACTTTTAAGTGTTTATTTGAATGTTTTCCCCCTCCATTTAACTTAATTAATCTTTTTTTTTTTTTACAGAATTACCTATCATCAAATTAAAAATTCAATTATTTTTCAGGCTTTAAGGGAACAAAATGGAAAGATTATCGAAGGGGTTGAATACCTTTGCATTTCACTGTAGTGACTCTAAAAACTCCTCTCTGATGCGCCCCACTACTCAGTGCAGCACAGTGGTTTAAACTCTCCCTCATCAGGGAGTGAGGGAGCCTGCTTCCACCCAGCCAACCATTGGAAACTCATTATTTCAGTACTAAGTGATGGATCATTTCCAAATGATCTCCATGTACACCTCAACAATTAAGCCACCAGCAAGGCAATTATAGATCAGCAATACAGCAATGGGACACTGATGTATTGGTGGGCTTTAACCTTTGGGCATGCGGACAGATTACACTTATTAAGCCACAGCTTTATTGGACCAATAAAAATCGTTGTGGAGCCATATCAGCTCCCATAACTGCAGGATGGACATTCTTCTTGCTGGAAGAAACACTGGTGAAAGTGTAGCTGTAGAGGAGTGAACAGAAGACAAATCTCTGCACAATAAATGCTTTGATTCGTTTATTTACCATATAAATCAACTACAACGCTGAAATGGATTGTGCCAAATGAGGTTCCACAAAACTTTTCTACATTCACAATCCCCGAAGATAAAAGTCCAATATGCTCTAATAAATTTATCAATTCCTTTTTTTTGTTTTTAGTAAAATGTCCGCTATGACTAGATTTCTATTTAGATTGGCCCAAAAATTCATATTGTTACCACAGATGGTCCTCATGATTATGATGATTTCGACTTTTCATCTTAAGTCTGTTAAAGGTTGCACCATCAGCTGGCGTAAAATTTGATAAACACTTCCCTTGTTCCTCAACCACCAATGAATTCACATTTGAAATTTATTGACAATGGCCCAGGAAAGCTTAGTAAAGGATTAATAACTTTGGGCATCCTTTTGCTTTTAATCTAGTGGCATTAAAATGACATGTTGAACAACTTAGCTGATAATGGTTTATGATTAGAGGTGTAACAATACATTCAGCCCACGAGACAAGATTTTAACATTATTCTTAATAAAACTTCAAAGATGACATTATGGTGGAACAAAAGCCCTTTTTTAAAAGCACTCCTGGGGGTTTTGCTACAAATTCAACTGACTGGCATCTCTCCTGTCTGATTTCTCATGAGACTTTTCAGACTTTAGAATGGTGGTTTAACTATATACAACCTTCTAACATCTCATTAAAGTCATGTGGGATCCCCGAGAGTCTCCATTTCATTTTCACAAGGGGTCAAAATTCAAATGAGGAACAACCTTTTTTTAATATTCTTTTTTTTCCAAGTGCCAGACATACAGCTACAAACACTTCACTTAAAAAGGATTGGAGAAATAAACTCTGACAAAGTCGTGGAAAGTCCTAGGACTGACTGCAGTGGGCATTAGAGTGAAACTCCTCTGTGTGTGCTGTTTTTTATTATTTTCATTTTTTATTATTTCTCATGCTGGTTAATAGAGATAATCATATGGCTAGGGTGAAGAGTGGGTGCAGTTTGGGGGTTAGGGTGGCCATGGGGTTTGGGGTGTGTGTTAAGGTGTGGGGGAAATCATCAGTGCTAATTTCACCCTCTGGTGAAAATTGTGGGATCCGGATTTCACAATAATATCTTCATTTCTTGAAGATTTGATCAAAATCTGTTCATTAGTTTTTAAGTAATCTTGTAAACAAACAGACAGCCTGACAGACAGACAAGCCAACCAACACTACCAAAAACATAACCTCCTTGGGAGAGGTAATTAAAAAAAACATATCAATATTTATTTTCTTGCATTGACAGAAATTTCTGGGATATTTGTACCTGTCTATGAGCTGGCTTCTCATCCTCTCATCTGCAGCAAGATCTGCCAAGGTTCTATAAGTAGACTTTGCTGAATTTTAATTAAAGACCACTGATAGAGACTAAAGCTAATTACAGCCTACCGTTTTGTAAAAAATACATATATTTAGTTGGACTAAAACAGGCTGCGAGCTGTTTACTTTTTTTTCTTTTTTAAACATTTCAAGCCTCCGTTTTACACAGCCATAGAAACAAACAAAATCTGCCAAATGCAAACTCAGAGTTAATCCACTGTGACAATAACTTGTAGGAGAACTCACATAAAGCTTTCAGCTGAAACTGGAGGTGACAACTTGATGGTGGAGAGATCAGTTTAAATTGGTTGGATGAGCAGCGATTCCATGCACACTGTGGAGGGGGGAGGAAAAAAAAACAACTGAAGAATTGTGTGTGTGACACATTGATGAAAAACCGAAGAGAAACAGATTGAAAGAGAAAAGATGGAAATAAAGTGACAACCTTCTCTACAGTAATGAGGACAGATTAATTCAAAGCAATGCGCTGCCACTGAGGTCCCTAATTAACTGCCTCTGTGTAGAGACAAACTTATGAGTTTGACAGGAGCTTCATGCTCTTTCGTCTGTGTGGCCCTCCTCCCATTCTTTTATTTCTTTTGATTGATCTCTCATTAACACACACTCTGGTCACTGAAACATCTGATATATTTACAGAATGACACAGGAGAAAAATTCAATAGCATTTGGGAGCGACAATTTGTCTCAGAAAGAGGGAAGACCTTTTGTTCTCTGTCACATTGATCCTGATTACTGGGTTTTAATTTAATAACAGATTTCTAAAATAAATATATAAATATAAATATCTAATGAACCATGGGGTGGCTTTTAATGAAACTCTAAAAGCAATCAATGATGCAGTCTACATTGCATTAACATTTGGAGTCAACCCAATTCAAGAAGACCACCCCAGCTAAACACAAAAACAGCTGTAACTCAGTAATTTTTACAGCTGTTGAGCTAAAATTTGATGTGGTAGTAGCTTAGCATCATCTCCAACACATACTCTGCCTGCTAACAGATTGTGCAAGATCTTTGTTTAAAAGTTTGCCATTGTTGATATGCATTCTTTCAAGAAATGCTCCTTTTAAATTACACCTATCTCTTACTCTATCCTGCTTTCAGTTACTGATTTTTTCTGTTTGAGTTTTGTGCTTAGCATGCAATGCAATGTATGGAAAGTTCTTGATCTGTACTTTATACTTATGAAAACTACCACTGAAAACCAAGGACATTGTTGCTTTATCTAATGTAAAAAATAGTGTCTGTTGCAAAGACTCCCCCTACCAATACTTGTTAACATTATGAGTAAATTAGCATTCCCCTAGTTGATTATTACTTTCATCAAATTGGATCAAATTCCCAAAACGTAGTAACAATAAGAGAGTTGTTGAGCCTCTACCAAATACCAGAATCATTCTTCCTTTGTGTTGTAATGAAAGATTCTTTGTTCCACAATGTGGCATTGAGTCCCAGGTTCATTAGCTTAAAAGTCAGCACTGCTCAGGATTTGCCAAAAAATGGAAAACACAACAGGCGACTGAAGAAAGTCCAGTTTGTTTGTTTCAGCTGTAAGATGCTGCTGCTCTTGTATAAAATCCAGTCATATATCAGGATAAGAAATGGTGCAAACAGAATCAGAGATGTTTTCTTTTCTAATCCACACCTTCTGTTTTCTGTCGAACCTTGGCACCTACATTACCCATAATGCAGCTTGATTGCTGACAAACCAGCCGGAGATTTGTGTGTTTTTTACTGGCAGGGATTATTACCTAGCGTAGCTTCCTTCTTGCTATCTCCACATTTTCAAACAACTGACATCGACTCAGGGGACATTGCCTAAGGCAGTGCATCAGACGTTCTGCCGCCTCCTCATTTTTCACATATGTTGTGGTGTGACTAGAATCCTTTATGCTGTCAAATAAAAGCAGAAAGAAAACCAAAAAAAAAAAATAAAGAAAACTTTGTTGCAAAAATAATACAAACGGTCAAAATTTTGGTCACACTTTTTTATTTACAAGTTTTAATTATAAGGTGCTGTAATAAACTAATTTCAAAGCTCTAATACATGTATACACACACACACATACACACACAGGTTACATAAAATACACCCACTCGTACCTCTGGGCGCTTGGGGCCCCCACACCAGCAGGGGGCCCCCAAGAACAACAACACTCAGTTATTATTAAGACACATTGGCAAAGGTGGAGCAATAATATTTTTGCCCATGTCTGTGTGGGTGTTTGATTTATTAAACTTTCAAAAACTAATCACAAGGAGTTCATCAACGACTCCAGGTGGTTGCCACAGCTAATCAACCTCCAGAAACACAAAGATGGTCCGACCTCTGTCCATTTTACAAATGTTGAGCTAAATTGTGAGGTGGTAGGAGCTGAGACTGATCCTTAACTTATACTCTGAGGGCTAACTAATAAATGGTGCAATATTTGTGTTTAAATCTTTGGCAATAACTATTGGGGTCAACTCTGAAACTTTCAGCAAGTTCAATTAAAGATGGCTGACACAGCCAACTGACTTTAGAAAACACAGATACTGAGCTAAAATTTGGTGTGGTTGAAACTGAGTCATCACACCACATACTGCAAGTGCTATTCATTGCACAAGAGGTTTGCTTAAAACTTTGGTCATTGGAGTTGGAGTGGATCCTTTCTGATGATAAAGTATTTCAGGAACCACTGGACAGATTTTAGTGAAACTCCTAGAAAGTAGCTACTGCCTGTACATATACAACTCATTAACATTTGGAGACAACCCTATTCAAAATGGACACCACAGCTAATCAACATCGGCCAACACAAAAATGCTATACCACTGAGCTATTTTTTTTATCTGATAGTAGCTAAGATTCATTAACAGCAGATACTCTAAGTGACATCTTGTGATGTTGCATGAGATTGTGCATAAAATTATTTTTGAGATTTTAAAAAGACTATAACTCCTTCATTTCCCAAAATAAAATTTTAGTCTTAGTTTAAAACTCTGGGATGAAAGGAAGGGCAATAGGCATTCTTTAAGGATTGCTAGGATGTTAATTCCCTCTGCCAAAGAGTTTTCAGTAGCGTCTATCTGTCAAACATGATACAAGGAACAAGTCATTAAATAATGATCCAGTGATCCGGTCAAAGGTCAAGGTCACAGATGAGCCCATGCTCTAACTCTGCGGCTGTATAACAGAAATGTTAAACTCCTTAGCTGGACACCTTGTGGGTCAAGGGTGATCACCATTGATTTCAAGATGATGAGGTTAAAGGTCAAGGTCACAAGCAAATCATTTGTTAAAAACTTGTCTCTGCTCCTACATGTTACCCTTTTGTTTCCTTCGACAAGGAAGTTCTGTTTCCGGTTGTATCTGTTGGTTTGTCTGTCTGTTAGCAAAGATCAGGTAAAAACTAATAAACAGATTTGGAAGAAATTTAAAGGAAATGTTGGGGTTGTCACATAAAACAGTGGATTACATTTAGGTGGTGATCCAGATTATGATCCGGATCTTTTTTAATCACGCTGTTGCCTTGGTGGAGTTTTGGACTCACTGAGGGCTTCTAGCATTGTAAATGTTGTCTTCTGAGTGAAACAACTTGTTGCTAATGACATTGTGGAATTACTGTTTTCCCTTAACTATATGGTCCATTTACCGTATTTTCCGGACTATAAGTCGCAGTTTTTTTCACAGTTTGGCTGGGGGTGCGACTTATACTCTGAAGCGACTTATGTGTGAAATTATTAACATATTATTATATCATTTCACATGTTATTTACACACTAAACCGCAAGAGGGCGCTCTAGGCCTGTGTTGAGTCTGACGTAAGTGACGTAGAAGGGGAAGCGCCGCATCTTCTACGTCCGGAGTTAGCGGAGTTGTTTAAAAGTGACACCGAGGATAAAGATTTAATTGGATTTAATGATTTGGAGTGACACGGATGGTTTGATAAACTTGTTAGCATGTTAGNTTCTCAGTTCGTTGTTTATGTGTCGTGTAACATAGCATACCGTACAATTATTCAGCCTGTTGTTGCCTCTATTCTATTTTTATTTTAAATTGCCTTTCAAGATGACATGTCTGTTCTTGGTGTTGAATTTTATCAAATAAATTTCCCCCAAAAATGCGACTTATACTCCAGTGCGACTTATATATGTCTTTTCCTTCTTTATTATGCATTTTATGGCTGGTGCGACTTGTACTTCGGAGCGACTTATAGTCCGGAAAATACGGTACCTAAACTGGATATAAGAACAAAATACATAAAACTGTGCTGACCCTAAAACAATTTGTCAGATCCTGAAACTCCATTTATGTACTGAAGAAACAAAGCATAATGTAGCTTAAATAGTCACTATTTAAAAAGGATTTGTAGTTTTGTTGTTCACTGCTACATGGTCAAAGAGGCAGCTTCCCAAACAAAACACACAGTTCTTTAATCTTATCTGCAGTTCCTGCAAGTTTGCATTTTGAGAAAGTTAATGACAGCTGGCATTATTTTAAAGGAAATGATCGGTTTTAAAACGTGCAGTTACAAATTGTATCCCAACTACTACTTTCAAGATTTGTGACATTTTGCTGTTTATTTATATATTTATGTTTAGCTTTCCATGAAACAACTTTTCAAAGCGAAACCGGTTAATGTGTTTATTCAAAGCCCCGGTTGAGCTGGAAATGACTGTAATCTGCTAAATCAAGATGTCCAACTGTCAGGGAAAAAGAACTGTCGCGAGTCACAGATAATGAGATTCTCCCGTAGCGTTTGTGGCTCTGTAGTGGAGGCCATGTTATTGATTCCAGCCCTGTGGGAGAGCATTGATTTTTATCTGAGTGAGTGAGTGAGGGGACTGATTCCACTCGGCGCAGGGAGGGGCTGCTCAAATTCAACAGCAGAGCCTCAATTGAGCTTTAATAGGGTCATGCTTGAGTAAGTGAGTGAGTAAACCACTCTCTCTTCCCGAGTCATGTTAAGCACTCTTATGACCATGATGTTACAATTTAGGCTTTTACTTCCCGTCTTGTTTTTTATTGTAAAATTGTCCTGGTAGCTAATCTTCCTGCAAACTTTCTTAATTAAATTTCGCCACGTTCCCTGAGACCCTGAGTGCTGTCATTATCTCCCGACACCAAAAGGCGAAGGCGGACGATATTGTTTTTGTTGCCTGTTTGTTAGCAAACTGTCTCATAAACCACTGGACAATTAGTCGAGAAACTCTCAGAGAGTAATCACTGGATGTGCATCTACAACAGAATACTTTTTGGAATCAATCCAATTTAAGATGGCTGTCACAGCCAACTAAAAAATTGGTTATATTTCAGTCTGTTTTACAGATTTTGTTCTAAAATTTGGTGTGGTTGTAGCTGAGATTTATTTAAAACACATACACCTGTGGTGATTTGGCTTTTTCTGGGTTTTGTTTTTATTTTAGTTCTCTGGTTTGTGTTTTGGTTTTGTTTTCTATTTGTAGTTATCTGGTTTTTGTTTTCTTCTTGGTTCTGTCCTCCTCGTGTTTGTGTTCTCATTTCCACTCTCCCCCAGTCATTCATTTGTCTGTTAGCCACGCCCATCTTCACCTGTCCCGAATCAGTAATCATTCCACCTGTTCCCACTCACCTCGTTATCCGCAGTCTTAAAAACCCGGTCACTCTTCCCATACCTCACTGGTCCATTGTTTGATGTTGATGTTTGTTTGTTGCTGTCTCGCTCCATGTTTCCTGTTTCAGTTATGCTTTGTATTTAGTTCTTGTCTGTTTGCTGCCAAATCAGCTTTTTGTTTTCGTTCGTTTCCTTAGTTTAATAAATTAGTTTTTCTTTCTTTAAATATGAGTCTGCATTCTGGGTTTGCCTCCGTCTCCAACGTTCCTGACAACACCAAGTGCTAATCGTTGTGCGTGAGCATTGCTTAAAACCTTAGCAATAACTTTTGCAGTCAACTGTGTCCGTCTGTTAGCAAAATATGTCATCAACCACTGGATGGATTTAAATGAAACATTCAGAATGTAATCATTAGTTGTACATGTACAACTGATTACTTTTTGGTGTTGGCCCAATTTAAGATGGCCGCCACAACTATTTGACAATAGCAAACACAAAAATGGCTATATCTTAATCAATCTAACAGAAATTTAGCTAAAATTTGATGAGGTAGCAGCTGAAATTCATCCACCACGCATATTCTGAGCGTGACATCTCATATAACATGACATCATGCCAAACGTTATTTTCAAGATTTGACCAGACGGCTACAGCTCCTATTATTTGTCATCATAAGATATTAAGTCTAAAACTGACACAAAAGGCGGCAGGAGATATGGCCTTTTAACTGTTGTGCTTTTCCACCGTCTTACAAAAATGAGCAAATGTTACCATTTAAGCACATTATTTTACAAATATGACCATATAAAATACATAGGATTCATGTAAAATTGATATAAGTAAAAGCTAATGGCATATTGATAGAAGTACATTATATTGTTTACTAGCATTTCAATTTTACTAAAAGAATTGTAGTTTACCTTTAGGAGTTTGTTGGCTTCCTTCCCCTCTCCCCAACCATCTGTCTCCTTTGTCCAAAATATTAACATCCCTGTCCTCTAAAGAGTGTCCCTTGTCCTTGAGATGTCGGCCACCATAATGTCACGTTTGGGGTTCAACTATCATATCAACTTTGAAATAAAGTGGTTTTGTTTCTGGATCTGTAGTTGATTTTATGTCTCTCTCCATTAAAACATAAAGTACCATGAAAACTGGAGACTGCTTCTTTGTAAGTGAGCAAACTTGCAAAGTCAAAAGGGCATCAAATAATTATTTCACCCACTCTATGTGCAACTTGTCACTGAGCTGGCTCTTCTGTGTTGTGCCATCCCTTTGTGTAGGTCAAGATGCAGCAGTTCATCTATATCTCAAGGACAAGGAACACTATTTTGAGGGTAATAATGTGAACATTTCAGACAGGGAAGACAGGCGGTTTGAAAAAAGAGTGAAAGAAGCCATCTGAGGAGGTGGCCTCAGGTTCCATCTTTCAAGCACCTATAACAGCAGCCTTGACTTGTCTCTGCAGGCAGTTTCACAACCATTTACACCTTGAAATATGTGACCAAAACTGCTCACATGTTGGCCTCATTAGGAAGCATTCAACAAGAGTCAACAGCCCACGATGAAGGGGTCAGTCGGTGACTCGTGTATTGTTGGGATCATTATAACAACGACTTATGAGCCTTGAACTCCCAACCCACGATCAGAACTGAAAAAGCCTTTTGGATAAAAGGTGAAACATCTTCAACAATCAAGGAAAGTCCACTTGCCTTTTATTGAACCACTTAGGATTGTCATGTCCTCGATGACTGAGAATTTACACCAACATAGTTTTACTAAATGGACATTTTCTTACCAAAGAAATGAAGTCTGCGGTTAGGACTCATAGGGAAAGTGGCAGTCCTCGCTCTCCATTTTCTCTGCACAACCTGTAGTTTTCCTGAAGGGCTTGGAGCAAACACACACAATGACCACAATGCAAACATTTTGTACACAGTTACATACATTTCTTTGCACTTATATCTCAAACTAGACCTAAAATTCAACAGAGAAAACTTCAGTATGAAGAAATTTCAAAATGTTAAATGGAAACCTTGTTTACAGCAACAATACATTTTTATGTTGTTGTTGTTTTTTTTTAAATATTTATTGAGTTTATGTGCGTGAGTGTGTTAAATTCATCTATCAGTTACAGCTTTTGCAATGACACGACTAAAAGTTGCCTAACACTAGCCTGGAGTCAAGGACTCAACCTTTTTCCACTTATTTTTGCATTTCTAACTCGCTCAAGGACATCTCAAGGGGTTACACACTCGCTGATGTGAGAGCTGAGCTCTCATACTGCACAACAAAAATAACAATGCACAAGACATTAAGAGTAACTTTTGCCCAAGACAACCCCCCCCCCACCACCACCACCACACACACACACCCACACCCCTTGAAGTTAAGCTACGCTCAATGTATCATGCAGAATCTAAGTGATGAGTCTGTGAGTGAGCCGCCCAGATGGATGGATTGATGGAGGGTGCAAAGATAACGGTGGGAAATATATTCTGATGACCCTGGAGCAGATAAGCACAGCCCGTAGGCTATCAAATGATGACTTTCTGAGCTCCAACCCAACAGCCTGCATGCATAAGTGAAGCGAGAGAGCCAGAGGGATAGAGTGGGTGAATCCGGGTGCAAAATGGGAGGGAGGATTTGGATGGCAGACAGCTAACTGGATTAGCATGCGTAATAATACCAGCAAAGGTTAATGTTTACAGATTCAGAGAGGCTAATGTAGGGCAGGACCCCTTAATGGATGGAACAGGTCAATGGCGCTGGTTAATAGTCAAACTAAATGGCTTGTGATTAGCATCTAAGATATTCTGTAATAGAGCGTGACCAGTAGCTTTAAAGTGGAACAAATGATCATTTAGCCATGAAATTGATCTTAAACTGTTTGCTAAACAACTATTTGTACATCTCTGTAAAAGTTTGATAATGTATAATATAAGTATACATATCACTGGAAATGGTCAGTTGATACAATTTTGTAAAATATTTTATTCTGTTATTAAAAGCTAATTTCACTAAGCCTACCCATTGCACAGACCAAACTAAACATAATGATCACCCCCACAACATTGAGAGGAACTTCATTTCCCTCAAAAATAGCTCTGACCTCTCAGGGTATGAACAAAATCATCTGAGTGTGATGGAGTGCCTCATACCAACATAACCTTTGGGTCCTGAGGGTTCAGGTTAAATCAAAATGAACAAATTCAAATTCGACAACATTAACTTTATATTTTATACAACTTAAATGGACTGTTTAGATTTTTTGAAGTGGTTTTCTGTAGGGTTGTTTTCAGTAATCAATGTCCTACCTGCAGTGTAAATCACATAAAACATCAGTTTGAAGAATCAGGCAGAAGATTTCTCTGGGGAGACCAGCTAACTGTGAACTTTCTTCCTTTTGCAATCATAGGCATGCTATAATACTAGTCCAAGTGTCCAATATTTGAACATACAGCAGCAAAGTAAGAACTACACCAATCAAAAAGAGTCGACACCTGAAAATTTTGTTTCCTAGAGGTATTTTTTTATCATTTTACCAACAGCAATGTCTTGTTTGTTTTCATGGAGAGGGTGGAATTTAAAACTTCTACAGTACTGGAATCAGCCAACAGGGAAGGAAGCTGGTCCTGTTCTGGGTCCACATCAGAGGTCTATTCATATGAGCTGTATTTCAATTGTCCAGTCTCAGTACGACTCACTTCCTAATTCGACCTGACTCGGTTCTACGGGGTCTCGGTAGTTTTCCATTTACCCAAGTATGGGTGGATTGTCATAGTGTGGCTGCCCGAAACTTATCACCAATGAGTAAAAAAATTACTTAAAGTCACAAAACACTCATCACTCTCTGCCACAATTTCTGAAAATGCTGTGATCGAGTCAAGGCCACCTTTCCTCTGCCGGTCAGAGCAATAAATAGAGTATTTTTGGTCTAACTCCATCTGAATTCTGTCATCAGCCAAAACGCATGGACATGTCTGCACCTCCTCATAATACCCCAGTGTAGGTTTGTGTGTTGCCATTTTAATGAATACCCTATATACATTTTTAAAAATTAAAAAGTAACAAAAAACAATGCTGCTTGTAAAGGAGACGCTCTCTTGAATGCAGTAGCTCTCTGGTCAATCAATGGCCTGCAGTCTGCTGGGGTCAAATCTGCAGCTCGACTCAGCTCGCTTGGAACCTCCGCCGAGGAGGTTCCAGGAAACGAGCTGAAAGTGGGCGGGATCACCCAATGGAAAGACTCTGAACCCGTGCAGAGTCGACCCCAATAGAGCTGAGTTGAGCCCAAAGGAAACAGCCAACACAGTCTTTGGTTCAAGGCATGTTCATCTCTTCTTTTCCTCTAGGTCGATTCTCGGTCCTGCAATTCCTGATGCCACATCACTTCTTGATCCAACAGTCTCACCTGTGAACAATCACTCATCAGCCCTGCTGCTATAAAAGACCAGCTCAGACCACAACTCAATGCTGGATCATCCTATTACACAATCCGATCCTTATGGCTGATTTTTGTGAATATTCTTTTAATTTTTTTTATGATATTGAGATTTTCTGTACTTCCCTTCACTCATGCTTTCTCTGTGCAGAATCAACTATGATTTCCTCGTGGACTTCTGGACAGATGAATGCTCTCTACATTAATCTGTAGAGAGCATTCATCTACAATGCTTAGACACAAAAATACAGAAAGACTGGGCAACACTGTTGGCAACACTAAAACACAATGTACAGTGCCATTATAAAGGAAAATCCACAGCACCCTCCCCTTCATTTCCAGCACTGATCTCGTAAATAGCCATTACAGCTGAGTGATCATACCTTTCATTATGATCAAAGTGAACTGTGTGTGAAGTTTTTATTAATTCTGAGGCAGAATGTCTCGCTCAAAGTCATCTTTATTATGAATGTATGTAATTACTTTAGCTCATGGCAGTGCTTCCTCATTTCTCAGCCTGTGTATTAACAAGGCTATTGTTAAACTTAATCAATGTAGCTCATGGCTCTCAGGAAATGATGGGTGGGGGTGGGGGGCAGTCAAGATGAATAGGCCTGACATTCTCAATTTAGAATCCATCAGTAAGTCATAAGTGTTAAGCAGGGTGAGAATTATTTCTGAGCAGATTCTTTTCAAATCCGACTAGTTTGTTACGTGTTTCCAGAACATTAAATAAAGCCATTTCTTTTCACGGTGAATGATTCTGTATCAGTTCTACGTAGGATATTTTTTCCTGCATTGTGTGTAAAACTCTTTTGGGGCTTTTATTTGTTTGATAGATAGTTTTAATGCCTGTGCTTTCAGTTTGATCAGTGACTTCTTATTTAGTGATCAGTTAAGCTCGACAGTGACAGAAACTTGTATCTTCTTGCTCCTCAGTCACTGGTCTTCTCAGGCAGATACTGAAGATAAATTATGAGCTCATTTTCAAATACAAAAAAGAAATAATGATCTCCATGAGTTTGCTTTTGTGGGAAATTATAATTACCTTCCTTTCTAACTTCATTAGGAAGAAGCATTTGTTATCATCAAACGTTTTTAACAAAAAAGTTTTTCTTATTAAATTAGCAGAGACACCATTATTTTACAGATTATGTACTATAATATATTTTACAGCACTACTGTATGTTGGATTATTTTATCTGAAGGTTGAATAATACCATTAGTAAATTTGTTGGTGTTTATTGAGAAATAGCAAAATTATTTTTTATATTTTATTTTATACAAATCCCCACAAATTGCAAAAAGTGATTATTAACAATTAATGCTAAAGTTTTAAGCTTTAAGATCTTGTGCAATAAGTAGCACTTGGAGTATGTGTTGTGAAATGCTCTCAGCTTCCACTATATGAATTCTTATGATCTTACAATTTATAAAATTGACTGAATTATAGCAAATTGGGGGTTTTCTAAGGTGTGCTGGTTGTGGTAGCCATCTTGAATTAGGTTTTGTTTTAAAAGGCAATCTGTTGTAGATATATGTCTAATGATTATTTCATATAGGTTTCATTTAAATCCATCAAAGATTCATGAGACTTTTTTACTAAGAAATCACTGTACCAATATTAAGCTTTGTAGTAAGAAGTATTTTAACACACACATTTACATCCATCCAGTTTCTTTACCCACTTCTCCTTTCCGGATCATGGGGAGCTGGTGTCTATCTCCAGGTTTTACTGTGCAAGAGGCGGGGGACACCCTGGACAGGTCTCCAGTCCATCACAGGGACACATAGAGACAAACAACCATTCACTCCTAGGGACAATTTTAGAATTACCAATGAACCTAACCTGCATGTTTTTGGTCTGTGGGAGGAAACCAGAGTACCCGGAGTAAACAAAGGTGAGCACAGCACTTCTTTCTGGGAGGAGACTGCTAATCACTTCACCACTGTGCCACCTACAGTGGCTCATTTACAACTCGGTGTAATAGTTAATATGAATCTGCTTCACAGAATGACTTTACTGTTTATCGCTCAATTATGAAGGCTACAAAATGAATTCTTTAGTAAGTCTAAATTTCAGGTTTACAGTGTATATATATATGTATTTAAAAACAAGCTTTTGTACATCTGTATATTCTCTTTCTTGCTCTGTAATAATCAATAAAATAATATCCTATCTGCATTATTGCAAATGTTTTTTAATAGACCTTTTTTCTCCACCTGTATTAAAAACTCTGTTTACAAAATTGTAACAAAAGTGCTGTATTACCTGCACTCAACCACGACTAAGCAATAATGTATATAATAATAATAAATGTCTATATTAATGCCATTTCAAATTACAGAGACAACCCCCACTCCTCCCATAAAAAAAAAAAAAAAAACTATAACTAGTCATTGCCACCCCTCCAATATCGTTTACAGCAGTGAGCACCAAATGTGGCCTAATTTAACCAGAAGAGGAACTTTTTCTGGGGTTGGGGGTGTGAGGGTTAGAGGGGGTGGTGTGGTGACACCCAGCTACAAATAACTGAAGGATATGATAATTTGTGAGAAGAAAACAGAATATGCCATAGTATTTAAGATAATTTCTAGATATTTCCTATTTTAAAAGCAAACAACAAAGATAAAAATACGTCCATTTATTTAGTTTTATGGTGTTTTATTTGAACAACTTACTGTGAGGGTTAAACTGAGTCCTTCTAAGTCTTTATCAGTCTGATGGCTTATTTATGATGTATGACTTTGTCTAATGCAGAATATCGACCTTCCTCACTCTTAGGGCTGTTCATATCCCACTGATTATTCTTTGAATGGCAATTCAGTGAAAATAAAATGTTATTCTGAGTTTTAATAATATATTTCTGCTTGTGGGGCTTGAGATTGTGCGTTAATGATGTCAAACACAAATTCACAAGTTTTTCAACAAACTTTTCATTAGTTCTAAATTCCTTCATTTCCCTGGATATGTTTTAACAATTGCTTTACCATATGTTCCTTTTTTCTCATTTACCTTTCCTGCACAGTGTCTAAGGCATAATCACAACCATTTGTATTTGACAACACAAAAGGTAATATAAATAACATTGACATATGATAGTTAAAGGAAACATCACTTTTAAAATTCTTTAAAACAAAATGAATTGTTACTGATCAGCATCTGTATATCACATGAAGAGCTTCATGTGTGCTGATTAACAATAAATGCCATGTATAAATCCCTAAAGCTGAAATACAAATGTTGATTAATGGGGGAAATTACATTTTCCCTCAGCCATTAACGTAACGAGCTGGTTTCCTCTCAGCTAATAACTTTTTCAGTACATGGTCAAATTTTAATGATGACATTATAAAGATACAGCAAGTGGATACAGAAAAAGAAAAACAATAAAAACAACCCATTGTTATTTTGGTCTCTAAGGTACAAGAAGTGGCCATGTTCAAAATAAGCTGCTATGTCATTGTTTCTGCAAAGCTCTGTATCTCTAGTCCACCAGAGTTTCAATTTTTTAAATCTCTTTTGAAAGAGTTTTTAAAATTAACCCTTTTCTCCAAAAACTCAATTTATGTTTGAATTGAAATCTCAGAAGAAACTTTGTTTTTAAAAAATATCTGGAGTAGTGTGAACAAGTACTAAATTTAACACAGAGGTAATTTTCAGTGTGCAGAGTTGAAAACAAAAAGCTCTCTTTAAAAAGAAACTTTTTTTTTTATTGTCAATCCCCACCTGATGCTGAGGACACACAGGGAAACTGAAATACCGTTTCTCTCGCTTAGCTATTAAAAGTGAGTATAGATATTGAAAGAATACAAATAAAAATAAATTATAGATTATATACAACACAATACACACTCTAAAAGAAAAGAAAAGTTTATAAGTCAGAATTTCTGTTGTCATCTGACTTCTAAACTATTTTGACTTTTGTCACAGTCCAGGGGCAGGGGGCAGAGGTGGTAGGTGGTGGTCAGAGTTAATCCTGACAGCCTGATGGATAAAACCGATCAGCAGTCCTGTGGCGCGTGCCTAAGGGCTTTGGTACCTTTTCCCTGACGGAGGAGGCTGAAGAGAGTGTGAGAAGGGTGGGAGGTGTCCGTAGCGATGTTGGTGGCTCTGTATGTGAGACGGGAGTGATAGATGTCTGTGAAGAAGGGCAGAGGGATGATCTTGCTGGCTGTATTCACTATACGTTGCACAATCTTTCAGCAGGAGGAAGTGCAACTTCCACACCACAGAGATGCTCTCAATGGTGTCCCAGTAGAATGAGTGCATGATGGGGGCCAGGACTCCTGCTCTCTTTAGTTTCTGGAAAACGTAGAAGGGTTTGAGCCTTCTTGGCCAGCAATGTGGTGTTGTTGGTCCAGAAAATATGGTGGCCGACAGGTGCAGATACGCAGCAAACGACGAAACACTGAAACGCAGTGCAAACACATGAATGATGAAAACTCCAAAACACACAAACACACACACACACAAACACAAAATAATACAACAGGAAAACGCTGCAAAAGAAAAATCCTGCAATCACAGAAAGTAGATAAAAACATACAACCATCAATTCAACCTGGAGAGACTCACGACAAAGAGAAGCTGCAATTAAATGGTTTTATTTGACATGAATGACATAAGATATTTGGAGCTCGGACCTCGGCGGAAGACGCGAGTGTCGACAATAGCAATGCGCTTCGAGGAGAAGCTCAGGTTGAGCATTAGAGGCGTCTTCCCCGGGCCGGAC
>NC_051448.1:19135309-19149564 GCF_001649575.2 Kryptolebias marmoratus | reverse complement strand
GTCTCAACTTAAAACCCACCTGTTTAGAGTTGCTTATGGCTAAATTAGGGTTAGAGTGCGGGTTTTTGATGTTTGTCTCTTTCTTACTGTTTATTCAATGTCACATGCTGTTTTTATTTTGTTTTTTAATTATGTAATGCACCTTGAAATGCCTTGCTGCTGAAATGTGCTATACAAATAAAATTTGATTGATTGATTGAAGTGAAGGTTTGCCGTAATTTCAACCTGGCAGACTCACCCAGCTGTCCGTCATCACCCATCAAGGATCCTCGCTCCCAGCTGCCAAATCGTGTCCAGGTGCAGGATATAAGGCTCCCCGCCCATGGCTCCTCCTGCTCGCCAGCCAAGTCTCGTGCTTAACAAGCTTCGTGCTCCCGACCAGCCCGCCTCAGCGGCCGCACTTATCCCCTCCGGCGATTCTTTCCCTCCTTCCCCGCCTCTCCCCAGTTGCGCCAAGGAAACCAGGAAGAAGTCACTGGGTCCGCCCCGGCTCCTCCAGCGCCCCCGCTCCAGCTTCTGGGTCTTCCTTCGTCAGACGCCGCCTCGATGCTGCCGCTTCAGCAGCTTCTCTGTCGGCTTCAATCTCCGGAGTCGCCCCCTCTCCGCTTCGTAGCCCGTCCTTGGTCCCGCCCGTCCCGGATGCTCAGCAGCTCGCCATGGCTCTCAACTCCTCCATGGGCGTCCTCCATCCGTCCGTCTGCAGCTCGACTCCGCGACCGGCCTTACCGCCTCCGCCCAGCCCTTCCTTCTCGACTTCGCCAGGCCCTTCGCCCTCGCCGATGCCCGTCCTCGGCCATCTTAGGGTAATATGTGGTGCTCCCTGTCTTTTCCGTTTCTCTGACCTTGCTTTGCGCGCCGGCATTTTTTCCGAGGCTGGTCCCTGTTTCGTGGGCGGCGTAAGTTTAGCTCCTGTTCACTCATTCGGATCGTGGGTATGACCACATGCTAGCAGGAATGTAAACACCAGCGTTAGCTTTCCCCGCAGCATTTTGCCGTCTGTCCCCCAGCCGAAGGCTCTGTAAAACCTGAAATCTCCAGCGGATAAAAGCTGTCCTACTCCGTGCAACAATCGCGGCATCCAGAGAATTTCTTCCACTGCGCCTCTTCCTGAAGTCTCAAGAGAATCCCCATAAGAAAATAAATAAATAAATCAGCAACAAAGCCAACGTTGTCCATAGCGCTTTCGTTGTTTGAGCAAGTTCCGGTAGCCCCGCTCCGCGGCCCCGCCCCCTCACGTCACGAGGGGGCGTTCCTCTGCTGCCGACCGGGCTGGACGGTGTAAACTCGATGCATTCTCTATAGAGCTGAGCAGACTAGAGTGCAGTGGCGGTTGTCTGCTGGCCCAATATAACCAAGAATCATGATCATTATTATGATAAACACTCTTTTAAACTGTAGTTTAGTTTGTCATATCGTAGTATGGTTCTCCTCATCTTATCTTTGGTTTATCTTTAGTACATCTTAGTCATATCTGGTGTCTCATGTTTTAGATATGTTTAGCTCTATATTTTCGATATCGTTGTTTTATGACCGTATTTTTAGGTTCGCATGTTGTTCAGCACTTTGTACTGCCCTGTTGCTGAAGTGCTGTATGTAAATTTGACTTGAATTAAAGGGTAACTTAAATTTTAATATACTTTCCCTAGATGTCTAAAGGTATTTGCATTCTTCTCATGTCACATTTTACTCCTCGCAGTGCTGTCGTTTCTAGGTCAGTTTTTCCAATCAGAGTTCAGCTTCCTTTGGTTGCCAGGCCGTATGAAATCTGCCGAGGCCTTCAGAGTCAACAATGCTGGCGTCCGTCCTCTGTTCGTGTTCAGGCAAATGCGGTTGATGGACGGTTGCCATGGCCAATCGCGTCAGGAGTAGGGTCAGTGGGGCCCTCTGGCTGGCCTAGAGTTGAGCGTGTCCTTTGCACGTCCTGTGATTGGATACAGATTCTTGCTAGTTGAGCCACGGCAGTGCTATGCAGATAATCAGTCACTCCCAGGCCTGTCAATCATTAAAACTTCTAATCCCCAATGGCTGAAATAGAGCCATACATTGATTTGGTTGCTGATATACTGGCAAGGCTGCTTTCAAGAGAGGCTAGATCTCATTTGAGGTGGTCAGCCGACCCTGAGCTAGCTATCCTGTTCCAGAATGGATTCGTGTCGAATAAGTGTTTTGGGGGGACACAGCCGTCTGTTTTTCTGCCGTGCGCAAACATTTCATCCATTTTATTTAGTTTGTCAGTAGCATACCCGATTCGTTCTAATTGCTGGTGCAGGTTTGTCGTTTTTAAAATGTGCCGGATAATGGCTCCTTTTGTTCACATCTCAGGTGATGCAATGCCAAGTAGTGCTAAATGTGTTTTCAACTACTCCCCAATCCTGGTGGTATAAATGCTGGCATAATGAGAGGTGTCTATTGGCTTCATTGGACATCACAAAAGGCCTTAATGTGAAACTCACCGCCCGCCACTAGTAGATCAGGACTCCTGAATTGCAACCCGTATTAAAGAGGCTCGTCTAGCCTCACACTGCCTTTCCCTCCCCTTCCTCTATCGTATCACGTTCATGCTCTCTGCCTAGGCCGGCCGTTCGTGCCTGCTCAGGCCCTCGTCTCCCCCAGGCTTCACCAAGATCCCGCAGGGGCAGTACTCTATCTGGTCTCCCCGTTACTCCCAACTCCCGTCGTAGACTGTCTCGTCGCTTCCCTGTTCAATTTCACCGCCGCGTTTTGCCTAGCCAGTCCCCGTCCCATCTGGGGCCTATCATCGGTGAACTCCTGGTCGCCTTCGGAGTCTTCAGGGACGCTATCTGTTCTGTCGACCCTGACCGTCAGGCCGAACTAGTCTTCTTTCTTGCCCTAATTGCCGATCTCCACCTCAAATTCGGCCTTTTTACAGTATCATAAGGCTTTCCTCTAAACCGCTCCCATTCTGTCTCGGTCAGGCATCTGCTCAGTCTGGTCTGTCCGGCTCACCAAACTGCAGATCACGTTGGCCCACGCTACCCTGTGCCTCCCATGCTCAGCCGTCGGCCAGCATAGTGCTCTCTGCCCCTCTCTCCCACTTAGCCAGCCTCCTCCGCTCCTTCAGTCGGCCGCTCCTCGCTCTGGCAGCCAGTCCTTGGTCCGCCACGGCTGAAAAGGGGTCGCTCTCAATAATACCCCTATTGGCAATAACTTTACCTCAGCATTTGCTCCTCCCCATCCGCTCGTTTCTCCATTCGGGTAGCCATTGTAGGAAGTCCTCTCAATATGCATCTGCCCCCGCCGGTCGAACCCCTCCAGGAGCCTTCGCGGATCAAAGCCCAAATCCTGGTTTAGATTGCTGTCTGTCCAGAATGTTGTTTCCTTTCTCCGAGGCCGTTGTCCTTCTAGCCGTCTCCTTGAAGTCCTGTATGGTCCCCGCCTCATCCTCTGGTTTTGGGGGGGGGGTTGTTCCAGGTCTCNGCCCTTCCACCCGTAAGCCCTATTCTCCAACCTGGCAATCATTCGCTAAGTTCTGCCAAGCTGTTAAATCCCCTCGACCGCAGCATGGTTCCTTAGGGCCCCTAGGAAAACCTTAGCCCTAGGTGGCCTTCTTCCTCAATTCTCCGAACACTCCCTCCGAACAGGGTCAACTGTTTCGGCAGCTCCTCAGAGCATCCCTCTGACTTTTCCTCAAGCTCTCACACTAACTGGTGGTGGCGTTCTCCATCTGTCCCTCTTATGCCTTTCCAATTTCAACCTCCTTCCAATTCTGGCCCTCCGCGGGCCCTGCAGCATCAGCAGCCCTTTGCGGGCCCCCTAGCATCAGCATCAGCAGCCCTTCGCGGGCACCTAGCAGCAGCCCTGCGCTGACCTTTTAGCGGCAGTAGCCCTTCGTGGGCCTCTTAACGGCGGCAGCTCCTCGCAGGCCCCTTGCAGCCTGCTCTTCCTGCTCTCATCTCAGCTCGGCCCTGGCACTTTTTGGGGGATGACTACTCTAATCTCTCACCCTACTTCGATCATTCAAGCTCACAGCGGTTCTCTGCAAACTCGTCTCCTGCCGGGGCCCGAGCGCCAAAGACCTCTAACCAATAAAACACTCTAATTGTCTTTTTCTCTCCGTGTGAGTCTCTCCAAGGTTGAAGTGAAGGTTTGCCATAATTTCAACCTGGCAGACTCACCCAGCTGTCCGGCATCACTCATCATGGATCCTCGCTCCCAGCTGCCAAATCGTGTCCAGGTGCAGGATATAAGGCTCCCCGGCCATGGCTCCTCCTGCTCGCCAGCCAAGTCTCATCCCACCGCCTCCCTGATCTCCACCGCTCCTCTGGACTCCCCTTCCTCGTCCTCCACGCCACCACCAGGTCCGGGTCCCGGGGGATGACTACTCTAATCTCTCACCCTACTTCGATCATTCAAGCTCACAGCGGTTCTCTGCAAACTCGTCTCCTGCCGGGGCCCGAGCGCCAAAGACCTCTAGCCAATAAAACACTCTAATTGTCTTTATCTCTCCGTGAAGTTAGTTTGCGTTTTATCATCGTTACTTATGAGGCCCACTACAGTTGTATCATCCGTACACATGATGATGAGGTCAGGAGGGTGAAGAACAGCAGGCTGAACACACACCCCTGTGGGGCCCCTGTGCTCAGTATGATGGTCACGGAAATGTTGCTGCCAACCTGCACATTCTTTGGTCTCTATGACAGAAAGTCCAGCACTCAGTTGCAGAGAGAGGTCTAGAGAACCAAATGTCCCGGTTTCTGTTTTAGCTGCTGGGGGATGACTGTGTTGAATGCTGAACTGAAATCCAGAAACAGAATTCATGAGCAAGTGTTTTTTCTTTAGTCCAAGTGAGTGAATGCTGGGTGGAGAACAGCAGAAATGTGTCCTCTGTGAACCTGTTTGAACTGTATGCAAACTGCAATGGGTCATGGGAGGGAAGAAGGATGGACTTGATATTCTACATGGCCAGCCGCTCAAAGCACTTCATGGCGAGGGTATGGGCCAATAGTCATTAAAGCTAGACGGAAGTGGCTTCTTTGGGACTGGTATTATTGATGTGGCTTTGAGACACATGGGGACAATGGCTTGGCTCAGGGAGATGTTGAAGATGTCTGTGAGGACATCCTTGAGCTCCTTGGCACAGTCCCTCGAAACACAACAAGGAATATTGTCTGGTCTAGTGGGTTTGTGTGGGTTGATTGGGGTTGGGTTGAACTTCATTCAATAATTCATTGATTTTAAAAGTGATTGCACAAAAGGAGGGAATAAAAATAACAAAGTACAAGTAGATGGCAATGTAGTGGTTATATTGGTATCTCAGAGCAAGCAGGTCTGCGGTTTAAAATTTGTGAGTTTTCTCCAAATATTCCAGTTTCCTCCTACAGTCCAAAGACATGCATAATAGGTGAATTAAAAACTAATAGAAAGTCGTTGTTATTTTTAATCTGCATATGTAACTAAACTAACGTCGAGTAAAATGATCTCCTGTTAAAAGAAAGTGTGGTCCACTCATTTTAGGGAACAGCAAACAGAAAACCAGTAGATCATCATAGATATAGCACAATAGTCTAATTGGATCAACAGTTTCTCTGCTATTTAAAATACAACAAAAATGAACACAACTTTTTGTTCAAAAAGTAATACCAATCATACAGTGTAGTCCTTAAAAAGACATACAGGAGATATATAGATGGATATATCAAATCTAATTTAATTATCAGCTTTTCTTCTCTGCTTTTCACAGTATCTCAATTGTACTATTAATAGTACACATGACTCCTAAATTAAATAAAAGACCCCTTCAAACTCTGCAGGATGTTTTGCTGTTTTCAGGACCTTATATCACTGATCAAAACACATTTCCAAACTAATGATTAGTACCCACAAGTATTTATAAAGACACAGAAGAACCTCAAAGCCAACAAGATGAAAATATTGACTATTTTACAAATAAAACTGCGATTTAAAATTAAGCTTTCAAAAGATATTACACTAAAGCTTCTGAAGTTCTTTTGTGAGACAAATGTCCAAACTACCAGAAGATACTGAGCTATCAGAATTCCTCTTTAATGAAGTTTCTAGGCATAAAAAGAACATGAAGCCCAGTACTTTAGCTATTTTTTTCTTTTTTAGTTTTTCTTTTTTTATTTGGTCCCAACCATTTCTATTAGAAAATATCTGTCATTACGCTTATCAAAAATAATTACCAAAACGATGCCATGGTTATAGAGCTAACAGGATCTGCAGACAGAAGTAGCTGCTGTAGTCATTACAGTGAATTATAATAATTATTCTTTATAGCAGCTCATAAAGTTTACTCTGGAATCTGTGACAGTAAAGCCAAAACCTGGACGTGGATGTAGACCCAAAAAGCCAAAATAAATGTTGTAAAGCTGGCCTCATAGGAAGAAGAATGTAATGACCTACATTGATTTTTCCATTGACTGAGCCCACCAGAAAGTCGACCATTATCCCCGCCCCCCCATACTTTCTTTTTCCTGCGAAATTTGTTCACCTCATTCACTGTCAGCCAAGACTGTAGCCTCGAGCTAATGTTTTCTGGCTCATGTGGAAGTACTTGGCTAAACCTTTGTAACAGTGTGGCAAATGGGTTTTATTTATGTAGCATTTTTCTATTCTTGTTGACTAAAAAAATCGCTTTCATCCATTCACACACACCTTCATACAGCACTTATTAGTTTAGACAGCCACATACTGATAAAACATTGGACGTTTTGCTCAAGGATGCATCTACTAGAGGGAAACCAAGCTTTAAAAAACAGAAGGAGCCATTACTCAAATAACAGGCGGTCAATTCCCACTAAATACCCTGTAAGCGTGTCTAATTTATCTGTGCAATTTTTGTTAAAAGAGGAAGTACAAATGGCTTTCAAAACTGTAAAATGCAGTCCATGTTGTTTATGTGTCAGCTGCATAAGAGCATACATTCTTTTATATGGTAATTAGAGTAAAATATCCAACGTTTAGGAAATTTTCCAGACATAGTTAAAGCAGAGAAACAGCATTTATCTGTGCTTAGTCTTGCAAGGGATATGTGTGTGTTAGAACATAATATTTTATAAGTCATGGTGTGCCGACATCAGGATGTGGACTGACAAGAACAATCCTCCTAATCCCATTAGGGAGGAATACAAATGTGTGGATGTGAATTTTAATGGGGTCATTGTCGTAGCTCCTACAGTTTTTTTTCGCTAAACGTCTCCAAATATACAATACGGCATGGCAGCTGAAATTTCATAGTTTGTCATTTTCTTCCTGTGGTTCATATAATATTTGCACAAAAATACATGGTACGTTCCCAACATCTTCAGTTATTTAAAATGTTCACATTACACTTGAAACCAAACAACGGGGTATTACGTTCACAAAGTGTGACAGTACAGAAAGGATGAAATTGCTTTTAGATACCTGGGAGTCTAGTGGCAGACAGAGGAAGCTGAACTCCCCCCCCCAAAAGACCAAAAGAAAACCCATGACAGTAAATTGGTGAGTGAGGAACAGTGTGTGTATTTTCCACTGAGGCTTGGTGCCAGGAAGCCGGAGCTTCTTGACAGATGGAACCTTTAATTGACTCCATCGGCGTGGGATGTACGTTGGCCAATCAGCAGATGAGCTGATGCACAACAACTGGAGCTTTTGTTTCAAACAGACGGGCCACCATTAGACCAGATAATAGGCCAATCTGTTGATATCTCCTGGTTCCACATCATCTGTTAAAGGTAGGCCCAATATGTTTTTCACACATCCAGATGTTTTTATCTTAAGTGCTCTTAATCTATCTGCTACCAGAAACCAAATTTAAAGAGACCATTCAAATTTATATTTGCCCCCAAGTCTTATTGGTAATTTGGCCAGCACAGATTATCATCAAACATCTCTGTACATAAAAAGCTATACAAGCTTATTTTTAATGTAAAGTATTTACGCCCTGTCTACACTGCTCCAGGTATTTTTTAAAATTGATATTCTCCATTTATTTTTATTTCCATCCACACATTTGAACAAAAACACTGAAACACTTATGCTGTGCCACAAGGCGGGGAGAATATCCACATGAACAGTTTATAAAAGTACAGAGAAAGAACATGCTTAACTTAATACAAAGTATTGTCCCAAAACTTTTTTCCCTTGATATTGTTTAGTTTCCTCTCAGATAGTTACCATCTCAGCACATGTTGAAAGTACAAATTCGACAGGATCAGAATAAAGGGAAATAAACCCAGATAAAAAAGGTAAAACCAACTTCATATTTGTTTGGGTTTCAAGGACACAAAGTGATAGTGGGCATGCACAAAACAGGCTGTTATGTCATAGTTTCTGAAAAACTCTACATTTCCTGTCCAAACTCTAGAAGCACAGTTTTTTAAAAATGTCAACTTTGAAAAGTGCATAAATATATGCCTGTTTGCTGACCAAAAACTCTGGCTGTGTGAACATGAGGCACAACACAGCAGAAAGTCTCCTCTTTTAAAATTTCTGAAGTTGTGTGCATGAAGCACAAAACATGTAAAATAAAAATTTGTCATGGAAGAGTCAACCTGACAGCTACTCCGAGCTGAGATTCCAAAAGTGAAGTGAAGTTCTCTAAAACAGTTCTAGCAGTCTGATCACAATTTCTGATATTTTTACCTCGCCACTTTTGGGTAAGACAGCATCACTCTGTAATTTGCTCAAACAAAAAAACGTTAGAGTCACAACACATAATTGTGTGTATGGTTGCTGCTGAACATATGAACATATCTTGTTGTTCAGTCTTGATTGGTTTGATGACCTAACAAACCAAGACACGAACAGTGAATTGTTGCGGTACATAATACCTCCATCATTAGGGACAATCTAGGAAACAAAGTATTTGACATTCCTATGTTAGACGAATGTAAAGCTAGCCCATAGATAAAGTTTAAACAAAGGGGTAATCTGTGACCTTGACATTTGACCCCATGACCTTGAACTCTTTAGGGATTATTGTAAACCCATGAGGTGTCCAGCTGTGCAGTTTAACATTTCTATTTTAAAGGGTTATCAATGTAGAGCTATTCAAACAAAGGGATGACCTGTGACCTTGTGACCTTAAATTCAATGGGGATCATTTTTGACCCGATGAGGTGTCCAGAAGAAGTACAAGAATGTGTGTGCATTTACATTTGTCTTCTTCTCCTGTCCTTCGTCGGCTCTAGTTTTTAATAACCATGTCATATAATTCCCAGCTGAATGTCAGGTTTTACTCAACAGCAGAGTGCCCTGATACTCATGTCTTGGGGTGTTGTCTGACTCCTTTTCCCTTTTGTATCCTGTCAGAAGCTCAGTTTCAAAGAATATCCAACTTGCTCCTATTCTTGTTCAGTGGTTTTTTCCTTAGTGTCTAAATGAGCCTTAAAGGGATAGTTCAGCTCTTTTGAATTGTTTTTTTTTTTTTGGAAAAGGTTGTGATCAGTATCCCACCTGATGTAGATGGCCCTTTGAATGTCCTCAGCTTAAAGACACAGAGTTTAATTGTGACCAGAGTGACAAGCTAACAGCTAATTTGAGTAGGGCCGAGACTGAAGTTATTTCTGCCATCTTAAAAACAACTCCAATCACAAAAAAGCCCTAGAAGTTCATGGGGAAGTTATAATTTCAGCCTTTACATCACTGTCAATTTTGCATTTCACAGTTATTGATTAGAATTATGAAGTTATTTCCAAGCAGCTGCAGTAGCTAGCGCTTCTGGCACTGCCTGGGGCTCTTTCAGCAGGAATATACTAATTTTTCTGCTAGAACTACTGTGTAATCCATACTTCACAGCAGTGTACAGGTTTAAAATAGCCTTTTTACAAACCCCTATTATTTTTTTTAAGATTGGTGTTTGTTTTAAACTGGTAGAAGTCGACTTTGGAACTGGTCTGGTTCAAACCAAAATGACCCGCTAACGACTCATCTTAAAACAACTCCAATTTAAAAAACGTAACATGATTCAATCACTTGCAGTGTAAACCTCCAACTTCACCATCAGATTTCTAATATAAGTTTACTCTGCATAAGTGTGATAAAAGTCCTGTCAGAATTAACCCCAGGCTGGAGCAGAAGTGTTGCCGCTATTGTCAATGCTAATAACTGTACAATTCAATGTAAACACCCCAATAATGTTAAAGTGATGACAGAGTGAAGATTTATAAAATTATTTTGCATGAATTTATATGGATTATTTTGAGACTGAAGTTGTTTTAAGATGGCAGGAATCACTTTGGTGTTGGTCCCACTATGACTAGCAGTTAGTTTGACGATCCAGTCAGAATAAAAATGCTATTTCTCCAGGTTGTTCAAAAAGCTTTCTACAGCAGGTAAGTTCTTGTTACCTTTCCACAGAACCTCACTTACAAAGATCTAAACTATTTCTTTAAATAAAGCAAGAATGCCATCAGTTACCCTCAAAAGGTGATGAAATATTCTTATTATTTTACAGACTGGTGGCAGGAGAATCATGCTTCGACTTATGTCCATTAAATGCAGAGAAACTGATCTATATGTTTTAGATTCAGAGTGAGTTCCAGAAGTTTTCTCATGTAAAAATAACTATGTATCATTGTCCAACATGGTGATTATACCACATTGTCAGCTCATCATAGCATGTGATTGTACAAACGCTGCAATCTTAGGCTTTAAAAACGGAATTTCATGATTGAAATCAAACAAGGTTTTTTTTCACAAGGCGTTTCTTTACTGATTTTGTGTTACCCTCTGATTACAATTATTTCAGAGATTTCCTTCCTGGAACTGTGATGAAACACAACAACATGCATCTCTTGGGAAGAATGTCACAGAATGTTTGTCGGATTTGGAATTGTTAAACAGAGCTGTTGTTTCATTTTTAAAAGAAAGTACAATCGGAACAAAGGGGATGAAAAAATTCACCAACATAGAAGTGTTTTTTATCTTTTGTTGGTGAAATTCACATTGTTGCAGCATTTAGGTGGCAAACCAATAAACAAGAAAGACAGTAAAAAGAGTTACGATATGATAAAAGGAATAAGGTTAGGTAAAGACACAATTCACATTTTTTTCAAGTGTGGTTCTGTCAGATTTTTATTCGCAGTTTGGAAGCAGTTAATCTACAATTAGTCTGAATAATCTTAGTTTGTCCAGCTGGCAGCAAGTCAGACTGGGGGAAATCAAATGCCAATTTCTGTCATATACATCTCCAGTCTCAAAAATGTCATTGTAGTTCATCTGAGTACCATAAGCTTTTACACCAACATTATTTTTGTGTTTGACTGCTTTTTTTTTATTTTTACATAAAGTATATCATTCTTTACACCAAAAACCATGTTGGTCTGTCAATAATAAAACTACATTTAAAACACATTTTGCAAGATAGAGCAAGTTTAGTGAAATAATAACTATCTGATGGAAAAGTAAGGCAGCGTAAAACTCAGTGAAATAGCATGAATTTACCTGCGTTCAAATTTTGGGGTTTTCCACAGCATTACTTTTTCCTGATTCTCCAAAAATATTGCTGCCTACAGCAGGTAAGATACAGACTGATGTTAACTCCACAAAAGCCTGCTACAAAAAAAGGAAGGAGTTTCAAAACACATCTTGACCTTTGCTCGCCAAAGCAAACTATTACAAGTTGTTTAAAACTCTGTGTCACCATTCACAAACCTAAAGTGACAGAAATGTCTATACTTGTACTAAACACCCAAAGTAAAAACCCAGGCTAAGAACACAAGAAATAAAGTTTGTCGAGTAGCCATTTTCATGCAATATTCACCTCTGCTACTTCTCTATATTTATTATGAGGTCTCCAAATCACAAAACACTGGAAAAGCAACTATTGTGGAGCAGAAACACAGATTTCCAAGAGGAGCAAGCACCTCCAACAGAAAAATTAATGCATCAAGGATTAACATTTGGAGAGTTTAGAACAGGGGAAGGCAACACTGGTCCTCGAGTTTCTCTATCCTGCATGTTTTACTTGTTTCTCTGCTCCAACACACCTGATTTGAATCAATGGGTGACTAACAGGCTTCTGCAGAACATGTAGAGGTAAATTAACCACTGAGTCAAGTGTGTTGGAGCAGGGAAACAAGTAAAACATGCAGGATAGTGGCCCTCCAGGACCAGGATTGGACACCCCTGTTTTAGAACAATGTGTGCACATTTTAATCCCAGTTATACATTTTCATAGATAGATAGATAGATATTGAAGCATCTAGTAGCATCATAACCAGAACACTCAATAAGTGCTGAAGTAAACAAACAAACAAAAAACAAAACAAAACAAAACAGAGAAAACAGTTGTAGAATATGAACAGCCAAATTAAGAATAACAAAATTTGTTTTAGTAAGCAGTGTATGCATGACTTAAGAAAACTTGGCTGGATTGCAATAATTTTGGAAAACCTTTCTTAGTGTAAAAGCAATCATGATGCTCGATGTTCTTAGGACCAGTCGCCAAATAGGTTTTTCAAATAGGAGTTGTTCTCTTGCAAACTTTATAGATTTATAGATGCTCCCTCAAGAAAACTACCCTGTACCCACAATTGCACCTCACCCCAAGCTAGAGAGCACTGTTAGGAAATAACTTTGTGTGTCATTCATGTCTACGGCCACGATCAGGTGCAGGTGTAAAAAAAAAAAAAAAAAAAAAAAAAGAGATGCTTGAAAGAATTTCACTCATTTTTACCTCCCTACAACCATCCCTTTTTTTTTTTTTTACACCATTACCTGGTCGTGGCCGTAGACATAAATGACACACAAAGTTATTTCCTAACAGTGCTTTTTTCAGTTGGGAGGCTTTTGTTGATACAACACTTACACCCCTGCCCCCCTGAGTGTTTTGCTTAAAATGTGTATTCCTACCATAGTTACCACCTGACACAACTCTTTCCGACCACGTCAAGATCCAGCTACAAGAAGATCACACTGTGCCAACATGACACTACTACCATGTGTGCTTGTAGCCTAGGCTTGACACAGGCATGGCCAGTTCTGCTTCTAATTCTCGAAGACAAAGCTGCACTGGTGAGAATCGGTCCTACGACACGGATACACTACCACCATTACTACAAGACAGACGTTTTGTGCATGCTCAAAACCATTGTGATGTCAGGAACAGTGACGATGGAAGCAAACCCAGAGTGCAGACTCATCTTGTGAAAGAATCTAATTTATTTAACTAAACAAAAAAATAAAACAAAGGGCTGTCGAGGCAGCAACACTAAAACAAAAACTAATCCAAGAACTCAGGGAGAAAACGAACAACCAGGACAGGACCAATGAACAGACAGAACTAACAATGAACCAGCAGAGAAGTGGAGTAAATGACTGGGTTTTAAACACAGAGAATCAAGAGTAAGTGGGCACAGGTGTGTGATTACTAAAGCTGGGCGTGGCAGGGAGACAAGTGAGTAACTGAGGAGGAGTGAATAGTGACAGAAAACAAAGGCATGAGTAACAAGAACTAAACTAAGACAAAGATAACTGAACACAACCAGAAAACATGAAGACAATAAACAGAATACAAAAAAACCAAAACCACACTGTATTCCTAATACACTGCTGAAGACCCCGTCAAGACCCTGTAAAGACCATCAACATTGTAGATGTTTTTTATTTTGTACCGGGATCATCATCCAGTATGAAGGGGGTTTCAATGCGTGGTCACAGAGTTCATTATCAACTCCGTAAAGTAAAAGCTTGAAAATGTGTTGAACATATGCTTAACTTTGCAACTTTCATTTGGACGAACATATTTTAAGAAATCACAACTTTCGAAAACTGAAAGTTAAAATTAGAGGTCATTTTACAAAATCCAACCGTTGTGGAGAGTAAATTTGGTAGCAGGGCATTTTTGGAAAAAAATAACTGTGCATGCACATTTTAGATAAAAGTCACAGAAATAATTGGGTTCAGGTGTGGTAAATTTATTTCCCAGTTGCATATTTTTTCCGTGTTACTGAGTTGTAAGGAAAGTAATTGTGGAGAATTATACACCAACAGAACAGAGCAGAGAACAGAGCAGAGCAGAGGGAACATTTAAGCCAGCATTATGCAATCACACTCGCATTAGATGGTGAACAGTCAAGGAATTATTCCCTCAAATTTATTTATTCATTTCCTTCAAAGAGGCAATTTAACGCATGACTTAATCCATCTTTGTGATGTCGCTGAAACGCCTGCTGCTCTGCACGACGGCGGCTGCATATTTGGGCCACAGATAAACAGTCAGAGCCAGAAATATTGCATCGCTGCAAAACAGACAAGAAGAGCAGCAGCGGGGTGGAGGGGGGGTGGAG
>NC_051448.1:19119687-19135283 GCF_001649575.2 Kryptolebias marmoratus | reverse complement strand
GGGGAGTGGGAGGAAGGTCACAGATGCTAAGCCTGGCAATCTCTCTTTCAATCTGCGGCCGTATATTGGCCACTTTAAGGACAGGCGCGTTTTATTCGCACATGTGTGAGTGAAAGTATAAGTGAGTTTGAGACTCAGCCGAGAGAGCAGGCGACAGATTTTCTTGTGGGTGCTCAACCTGCACTGATCCACTGAGGGGCTTTGATAGGCCAGACGGTCCAATCATACGTCCAGAATCAAAAGGAATGTTTGTAGCTTATCAGGCCCCGTTGTCATCAGGCTCAGTGGCACGGCTCACTGTGAGCTGACTGTAATGGGCTGCTAGGACAACTTAGCTGGAAGGGGGATAAGCTTGTTGTGGCGCCCGCTGCGAGGGGAAAGGCATTCGCTTCACACGGGATTGTTACGTGCACCGGTGAGCTGAGCGTTTTGTGAACAAGCAGGTTAACAAAAAGAAAAACTGCAAAGAAAGATCCTCTTCCACGGGAGCCTTTTAGCCTCTGCACGCGCATGCAAATAGGATTACGCTCATCTGATAACAAAAAACAGCGCTAATTATTTCGGAGTGCGACTAAATCTGATTGTTCTGTCGAAGCCCTCCTCAGGACATCTTTACAATTACGAAGCTCGAGCCGATGACAGGGGTGACGATGACGTTAAAGACGATGGCTGCGATTGTGGCGATAAAACATTTTAAGCCCATGCAGCTCTTTTCCAGCTCGCTCGAGTTGAGCAAAAGAACAGCAGCAGCACATGTGCTCTGTGTTTATGAGCATTTTTAATCCCCCCCCCCTCTCTCGCTCAGCTAACCACTTTAAGGCAAGTGGGACAGAGTTGTTGTCTAAGAGTTTGTCTGAATTCTTAATTTTACCAGGCTAATAAACTCTCCTCTTAGTCCTTGGGACTGCTTGCTCACTGAGGCCCGTCTCGAGCTGCTGTTCTGTGACCCAGTTATGCGCAGAAAAAGCCTTTTGAATTAACTCCTGCTCCATCCAGCATACCAGAACTGATTTTATGAGTTCATGTAAGAAAAATAAAAAATAAAAAAAAACTTCCACAAGCCTAATTATTTCCCCTATAATTCTCACAGGGCTTGCAGGAACAAGCTGTAAAGTTTTCATTGCTCTTCATTTGGAGATATCTCGCGGAAAATGAATGTAGATGGTTTGCTCAATTAGATAAGGCAATCAAAAGTCCTTTATTTGACACTTCAGATTAACACAGCTTCTCGTCTCCATGACTAAAAATAACCGCCATGGGAATGATTATAATTTAGTCGAAGCAGCCTTGTTTGATGGGTGTAGCGTAATGACTTCATCAGCTTGGTTTGGGGAAGAATAAAATCATATTGAGTGGTAAGAGGTGAATCAATAAAGTTACTATTTTAGTTTTAATAGAGATGTAAAAGAAACTCATGCTCTTATTGCTATGTCATTATACAAAAGACATTTATAATCTCTGATGACTCATGTGATAAAATGTGATCCATTTGCCTTGGAAGGCAACAAATTTGTTGGATTTTTTTCTTTTTGTAAATAGATAAAAAAATATATCGAAGGCCTTGGATTCCCTTAAGAAATCCATATCTGCTGCCTTTCACTTCAGAGTTTTAAACTATAATCATTTTATGTGGAGGAATGACAGTTTGGTCAAACCTTGAAAATAACGTTTTGTGCCATCTCATGAGCTTTTACAAGATGTTATGCTCAAAGTATGTGATCTGAATTACCCTCATCTACTAACACATACAATTTTGGCTCAATATCTGTAAAACTGAGTTTTAGCCATTTCTGTCGGCTAATGTCAATCTATCTTGAACTGGATTGAGTTCAAAAACGTATTATTTGTCGATATGCATTCAATGAAGATATGCATTTGTGTCATATGACTTTTTTTTCTTTTTTTTAAAGAGTTTAGTCATTTTTAAAGTGATGTTCTGTCAAATAGTTATCAGCTGTTAGTTCCTTATCAGTGTCATGGAGCGTGGAGTACAGAGAGAGAAGAGCAAATGCCTTCATCCAGGGTAGGCGAGGGGTCATTTATATTTATTTTTGCTGGCACTAACTAATAGCAGCAACAGCTAGCTGTAGCACTTGTGGTGGTAATATCATAATATTTCTGCTGGAATACAAAACTGAAGGTAAAAGTAGCAGAAATTTTTAAAACTGGAAGTGTTTTAAAACAACAAATCTGCTGTAGTCTTGACTTTCAGTCTAATCTGAATTAATCTGTGTTTTTCTAAACTGAGTTTGGTTAAAGCGCTATCTACAACAGGTAAGATATCGACTGTTCAAAAATAGCAAAATTATTCCTTTGTCTATTCATCAGGTTTTTTTTACTTCAGCCTTGAAAAACAGATTTATTACCTAAATAGCAGAATTAACACCTGTTTGTTTTCTTCCCATCTCTCAAGGACAGAAGCTGCAGCCTGCACACTTCTTTATAACTGCTCCCATTTCCTTTGCGCCTCTAATGAATTCTCGTGCTGTTTGTCATCACTTCCACCTTTTGGTGAAAACCAAGCCACCACTGCTTCCCCAGCGGAGCAGTAAAGTCGACTTTGAGGAATGCACACGGCAGCCAGGTTGCTTCCCTTCCTCTCCGCGCAGTAAAAATTTAATGGACCCAAACATGCCGTACATCCATTTTAGCAAGTGAGGGGGAAGCAAATTGCAATCATCCTCTCTGTGCCCAGTCTCAGAAGAGACTGGGAGCTACTGCAAAACACACTTTCCTCTCAGCTGACATGACTCACGTAGCAACACACAGGCCTAATAACACCTGAACTCTGTGGTACACGACAAATAACTATTGCCTGGTTTTTAGCTTGTGGTGCATCACCACCTGACTCCTCTGGATTACTTTGTTTCGATTCACAGGACAGAAAAATCACACACAATCTTGGGTCTAAATTCCTTCATAGCTGCTGTAAGAAAAAAAGAAAAAAAGAGAGAGAAGACATTTGGTGTTCGGTGAGAAAACCGAAAAGAACATGGATTTTGACAGAAAAGTTGAAGGCAATTTCTTGTCAGCTGAAGCGGACATGACTCAGGGGGTCTGCAGTGAATTTTTAATATCTCAGCTCGCCATTTTTGTCCTGCGTTTCCAACAAAAAGAGTCTGATGTTAATTTTGGATCACAGTTTTTTTTTTTTTTTTTTACTGGATCCATTTGGGCGAATATCACAGGAATCAGCAGACACTGGTTCAACAAACTTTTACAGCTTGTGGTCGGGTGGATTGATGTGTTCTTCCGAAGCAATGCTACACTCACGTCTCTCCAAAGACCGATGGGAGTTCGCGCTATATATTTCCTCCCACTAATGTCTCCCCCGACTGACTAAATGTCACAGGAGGAGCAGAAAAAATGAAGCACAAAGCGTTTCACCAAATCCCTTCCAGCTGTATTAACAGTACCACAGTTCAGTAACAGCGATGGGCTAAGTAAGCAGATCTTAGAGCAGGCTGATTGCTTGTCGATCCACACCGGACTGAGTTCTCCCCCTGGGAGAAAGATTGTGTTTATTAAAAATGTTCGGGGAGCCTCTCTTCTTTGTTAGGATGTGAATTTACGAGTCAGCTGCTAAAATGAAATCTTTCAAACCCCATTAAAATGCAAAATAAAGACACACACTGTGCCGTGAGAGCAGGTCAAGGGGAAAGCATTAGCGGTGAATGTGATGCTTTTTTTCTTAAGTCCTCATCCATCATGCTCCACAAAGAGGGGATTCTCTAAATGTATTTGTAGCCCAAAGTGTCGGGCAGACGGGTGAGCTGCACCCGGCAGGCCTGGACAAAGGCAGGGGGTAATACAGAAATAGAAATTTTTTGAAAAAAGAAGAGTAATGCACCAGTAGAGTTATCTACCAACCACTGGGCTGCTTGCTAAGTTACATTATCTCTCCGATGTCTTTTCAATGTCACACTTCATGCTTTTGCCCCTTTCCACCTTCTAATACCACCGTTCCATCTCTCAGAGCTTCAGCCGCTCCCCACACAGGCGTGCCTATACTGTCTTACTGTGAATAAAAGCAAACCAGGTGAGACATTTACCCTTGTTTTTGTAAAAATGAATGCAAAGCACTTGGAGAAGTGAAGCATTATTATTTACAGCTCTGCAGCTGCACTGCTGTGGCTAACTCACAGCTTTTCACATACACGAGAAACACCTACAATACAAACAGACCAGGCTTTGGATCAGAAATAGAGGCTGTAGATACTGCATTCAAAAATACTTGAATGTATTTGTAGATTTCTCTTTTTTTTCAAACTACTAAAGTAAAACTTTACGTTTAATACACTTTAAACATCCTCACATGTCCCGTTCCTGCAGGATGATGAACCTGCTACAGCGTCAAAATCTGCCAGACCGTCGATAGTCTTTGTAGGGTTTCTTGGCAAGGTCTTCAGATACGTATTAAAAGGATAGTCAATAGTTTGTACCTTATTAGTCGTGACATCATTCACAGAGCGCAGAGTATGGAGAAAGAGGGAAAAGTCTTTGTTCAGGCTCAGCTAATGATTAACCAAACGAGGGCCTGTTTTTTTTTTTTTTTTTTATAGTTTTTTAGGCTTAAAAAACAATTCTACATTAGATATCAAACTGCTATGCTTTTCATTACACAACTTGTTTAGGTGGTTGCTGTTTTTTTTAACCGAGCAACATCCTTGTGACTTCACAAATGTACATGTGCTGAGCGTAGACCGTGTAAATGTCGACAGTGTTGAGGCTGTGAAGGCATAAACATGACATTTAAATAACATTATGTTCAATCTTGAATGATGTGTTAGTGCTCAAAGTATGTGTTGGAGATGACTTTCATCTACTACCACCTCAAACTTCAGCTCAATATCTGTAGAAATGGCTGAGTCATAAGGTTTTCAGTATTTGCTAATACTTTGCTGTGGCAGGCAACTAGAAATAGGTTGACTTCAGAAATTAATTTGTGGATGTTCATCAAATTATTTTTGAGATTTCAGTAAAATCCATCTAGCTGTTCATGATCTACTTTGCTAACAGACAGACAAACAAGAACACACACGCACAGGTAAAAACATTACTGCCAGCATTTCAGCGGTATAAGAGATAAAATAGATTGTGCCATCAAAGCAAACTTATCAAGAGAGGGTCGTCCACCAAAGCTCACAGACCAGTTAAGCAGGACATTAATCAGAGCTGGGCTTCATGGAAGAGTGATCAGAAAAAAAGCAAATTGGAATTCGCCCAAAGTAAAATTGGAAACAGACAAAACATATAGAAGAAGGTGTTGTAGTCCGATGAAAGTGAAATTGTAAAATGTTTGACCATCAAGGACCACACCTTGTCAGGTATATTGGATTAACACTAGAAAAAGAGAAATAAAAGACTGACGTGCTTTAGAATCTACATGGTCGACCTATTACTGATTCTTATAATCTCTCCACCTAATTTATCCTTATTCAGGAACCAATGTTTTCATTGTGCTTTGGCATCATTGGGAGCAGTTGCTATCCCATATTATCACAGTCTTTCACAGCACGCATTGAGGCAGGAACATAATTTACAGTGAGGTATTCAAAGCTATACAGGCCCTGATAAAATAATATGTTCTTGTGGTTCCTACATGCTTCTCTTTATTATCTTGATTAAATGACACCAGCCAGTGTTTCATGACTCTGACTATTGGTCATAAACCCTGCTGCCACATCGGATTCTGTGAACTTTTAATCATTTCTAGGACTTGTTTGAGAAACTGATGCTAAATGCAACACAAATTTTCCCTGCTGGTTTTACGGTTGCAGCAAATCTCTGCTTACACCACACAGCTGTGACCAACCTCCTGACTCTTTCACTCTCCTATGATAAAATGAAAGCTCTAACACTTCCTGAAGAAATCAACATAGCATGCCGACAGAGTTTCATGTTGAGCATCGACAGACAATATGTGCAGCTTGTTTATAACAAGATCCCACATGATTTGTTAGGTCTCAAAGTATGTGTTGGGGATGACCCCCATCTACTACCCCATCACGCTTTAACTCATTATCTGTAACACTGATGAACATTTTTGTGGTTTCTAAGGTTGATTAGCTGTGGTCGTCACCTTGAATTGTGTTGACTCCAAAAATTAAACAGATGTACATTCAGTGAGTACTTTCTAAAAGTTGCATTAAAATCTGTCAGGTGAGATATTCTGCTAACAGACAGAGTTGATTCCCACAGTCTTAAGACATGTAGCACTTGGAGTACATGTTTTGGGATGACTCTCAGCTGTTACCATGTCAAATTGTAGCTCAATATTTGTAAAAGTGACAGAAGTTTAATCAAATACAATAAAGTCCCTTCTAAGAAACATACTCACACAGACAAAGGCAAAAACATTATCACCTTTTGGTGGCAGGCCATAATAATTAATAGGAGGTGGCCATTCCAATAAAATAGTTGCAATGTGGAGCTAAAATTCCAAACATGTTAGGATTTAAAGTATCAATACAAGCAGTTCTCCTCCTATAACACTCATGTTTGTCTATTTCTCCCTGAAGAACCAGCTAATTCTACAACATGTTTGATCATCGGTGAAGTATGTGTTATTTTGAGAACAACAAGAAAATCTCTGTAGCTATTGAGTTTAAAGATGGTCTTAGATGCATGGTCAGCCAAGGCAAGCACAGCTGATTCTCAACATTTGCGCGCAGCACAAACACATATGGCAAAACACACACAGACACACTCGCTCCAATCCCCAACAGCCATACAGCTGTGTGATTTGATAAAGTACTTGGCAGGACCCACAGGCTGACCTTTCAATCCGTGCTTAACACTGCTGCTCCGTGAGCAACCTGCTGCAGGTAACCAGGCAACGCTGCTTCAGATGAGAAACGGAGGTCTGCGCTCCGAGTCTCTCTCAGGCTTAGAGGTGTGGAGAATGTCACCGATGATCCTGTTTTGGTAATTGTGTGGATTGCCTGCTGGGAGTGGATGCCCTCTGGGAGTGGCCACAATGACTTTTGTTTTTAGTCACTGAATTTACACAGATGCTACTGAGACTTTTTTTTGGAATGTTGGCTTGAAATGAGGTCATGTGCTTGAATTATTAAGGGTGTCACAACGTATTTATAAGCACCGAAGCAACATTGTTACTACTCAGCAGTTATTCTTCTTTTTCTGACTTAACTTTTGGTTTACGACCCCTCTTGCAGCTTAGGAAAAACCCTTGTTAAAAAATACATCGAAGCATGTGGCTTGATCAGTAATACTGTGCTGTGACTTTTGATAGCAGTGCATTGACTGACATAGACGGGGGAAAAAAAATTCACATACAGAAGAATCTTACTGGACAAGCGAGAAAACCCAGCCCTGTTTGACGCTTTATAGGGCATACTTTATAAAAGAAGGAACTGGTCAATGAAAGTTGGACTTTTCGTAACTCAACTGGGATTTTTTCCCACAGTTAAACGATTTTTAAAGAATTTAACACAGAATGTTTGACTTAGAATATGAGAGTAACTGTCAGCTGTCTAAACTTTCCAAAAGTTTTGCAACACACCTACTATTTTAACAATCTTTACCCTTTTTTTAAAAAAATACAGTTTGTACATCAAAGCATAGATGTTGCCTTTCACTCAGTGTATCTCTTACCTCTATAATACTTGAGATTTTATCTCAAATCCCCTCAGAGTACAGAGTACTCACACCCAAACTCTCATTAACTTTCATTGTATGAAAACTCATATTTTTCTCTTCAAAACTAGAAGTAAAGGTTTTTATTTAAACTTGTCATATTTCCTACATAGAACTCTATCGACACAAAAATTGTCATGTGTGATGACCAGATGCTTCTGCCATTAACGGTTCGGGATTTTTTTTTTTTTTCAGTACAATTTATGGTTTTTGCACAGTGACTCTTGTTTTGAGACTTAATTTTTACTTAGTATTTCTATCTGCCTGTTCTATTAGAAAGTACAGGACACAGGTGTGTGTTTACATGGTGACTCTAATGAGCCACAGGCAGCAGCTTTACATTTATTTTGATTTTGCTTCTCTTTACGCTTAAAGAGTTTATGCATCAAAATATTGGGATGTTGTCAGCTTTGGTTGTTACAAAAGAAAGTATCAATAGTAATATTATTAAACTTTATAAAACATAGTTATGTATGTTAGAATTTTGAGAGGAAGAAGCATTGGTATGACTCAAAGTTTTTAAGAAATTTTTCTAGTTTCTTTCATTTTTTCTTCCTCTTTAATGTTTGATGCTCCCTGTAGAATTAAAACCTCTAGTCCTCCCGATTTACAGTCCACAAAAACCTCACACTTTCTTATTATCACCAAATGTCAAGAGCTGCACAGTATTCCCAACATGGCAAAGGATTATAGAAAGTTGGCAGAAAGTAAAGCCCACAAAAGGAGAATGGAGATTTAGACAAATGGATGGAGGCAGATCATAGTCATTTCCTTTTAATTTAATACATTAATGAAAAAGAATCCAGTAAGTAATCTCAGAATATTTTGTTCTTTTTGTACATTCTTAAAATGAATTGCACAAGATGGCAGAGCAGTTTAAGCAGGAGTCACTCATCCCCTTTAGCAGGTTATTACTTACACCTGATGCTAGGAGGACATTTAAAAGCCCTATTTTTAAAATATGTTTTACTATAACAATCCAGTGTCACGACCAATGGTCCCAAAAGGTGTTTCATCATAGAGATAGGTCAAATCAACACAGTCATTCTCAGCAGTCCTTCTGTCTGGACAATCATAGTCTGTGACAATGTGTGGGTGATGATCGGGTCGTGATATGCTGTCTGCAGTGTGGGATGTGCTATTGTGACACAGAGCTATTGAGGCAATGTGAGTGAGTGACAAAATGTGCTATGACCTGATGATGACTATGAGAGTGATGGCTCAGGCAGAGGTATTATTTGTTTATTTGGATGCTTCAGCTTGTTGTGTCTTGTGTAGGTGTTGCACATGCTAATGATCCAGTCTTTACTTGAATCTTTACAGCAAAGTGTCCCTAAACTCAAAACTTGAGGCATTTTTTTTTCATTTTAATTATACAAACTAACCACAACCTTTTATCTTTGAATAGGTTACCTTTAGATACAATGACAACCCTACTATAATGTCAAAAAATCAAAACAAATAAACAAACGAAAAAAAGCCAGAACCTGGATGGCCTTTGCTGGGTCTTGGCTGACAATTTCCATACAGTTTACAAACAATTTAAGTAGAGTTTAATTCGTTTGCAGCATGACGCCCCCTCGTGGACGCTTTCCACGACCTCTCAGAACTGGGGTGGGCAGTGTTTTCCCCAAAGGGCCACAGCCAGAACCAGTACTGTTTCATAGGGCCGGGTTCAGACAAATGTACGTTTTATAATAAGCTACAAACATGATTTTCATTAGCTGCTAAGAGTTGGCATTTTAACAGAACAAATAAAATCGGAAACAGACATATGGCGACGGTAAGCATTTTATAAATGACGTAAATATTAAACATTTTCAAAAAAGCAGCTGGGGAAAACATATGTTTTTTAAGTATTTAAAACACCAGCATCAAATTTACAAAATAATTTTTTTTATGTTTTTGTATTTCTTTTTCTCCACTGAAAGAACTACTTTTTGCTGAGTTTGAATGCTGAAGTCATGTTTCATACGTGTGGTAGACAAGAAGGACAGCTGCCAGGAGGTTATTAATTCAAATCTGAGTGAAAAGGACTTTTTGCTTTTAGTTTGAGCAGTTAAGCTTCTGATGTGTGTCTGCACTGTACTTTTGTGTTTTTAGTCTTGTTTACAATGTTCTCCACAATCGAAGCTCACTGCTTTGCCACTGGCGTCAGTAAATAAACATATATGAGTCCATGTGTTGTTAATTTAGATTCTGCATTAGTCCTTGTTTTCTGTTTTGCTTTCGTTTTACTGTGAACTGAATAACAATAACTTCTAAATCTTTTAAACTCAACATCCCACTGGAGAGACTCAACTGCCAGCGCACACACAGGAGGCTGCAGACGTGTTCACCCACTCACCTTCAAAATAAAAGCACTGCAAAAGCCAGTTTTAAAACAAAGAAGAGATTTTTGACTTGTGTGCAGAATGATATGTATTTGATTTGTGATTTTCATTAACCTCCTGAAACTCAGATGAGGCCTGTCCGCTGTACGATGCCCATGTGTGTATTAGAGTGTGGTTGGATTATCACAATTAAAAAAAAACATCCAGGGTGATGGCAATCCACACTGTCACTCTCTTTGGTCTTGTCCACAAAGAAATGCAATTTTTCTAAAACAATCTTTTATTCGTCATTTCTAAAAATATCCTTGTAAACACGGCACCATTTCAAGAAATGTCTTCATCCACACGGAAACAACAAAAACAACCCAAAATGCTGTAGTAAGTATGCTACAGTGTCTATCTAAAGTATTCACACTTTTGGATGTTTTTATTTTGCTTTATTGTTGTCATAAATCGGCCATGGTTGATATAAAAGGCTTGTAATTTTACAAAAAAAAAAATCAAAAACCTCTGAAATGTCAAAGTGAATTCAAATTTCAACAGAGTAAGACCAATTAAATTAAAATATGTAATGTAAAGTATTTGATTTCTGATTTACTATAATGTGTAAAATATATAAAAGTATATATAATAGATAGCACTGTATGAGTGTGCATGTAAATAAGTGAATAAAAAGCAATGTTGGGCACTTTGTAAAACCTAGAGAAGTTAAAAAGGCGCTTTATAACTGTGAGCCATTTACCATTTACCTTCTTCACCACACTTCAAAACATTTGAACTATCTCTTTAATACTTCCTACATGACGAAATTAACCATCCACACAACTATCACAGGAGCAGGCTTTCAGAGAAGATGGTGGCAATTGTTTCCTTTATTCATTTGTTCCTCTTGTAATGACTGAAAAATACAAAAAGGAAGAAACATTAGGTTCACACGTCTACTTTAACATTTCTCCTGAACCTGAGGTTAAGAGGATTTATGCATTATCTAACCTTTAAAACCTCTCCTCACTTTAGCCTGTGATCTGCTATTATTCTCAGCCTCATCAACCTGTACTTGAGTTTCAAACACCGTTCTCCTTTTTCCGTTTGCAGATGTCCTCTGAGTGAATTATAAAACCAAATGAGGGGCAGAGGAGCACTCATCTGAATTCTCTCCACTTAATTGAGCCGGGCTGATGCACAAGCAAGAGTGTCTTACAATCGAATGAGCCTGAACCGCGTGATGAACCGTGCGTTTGGTTGGAAAGCCTCTTCACGCTCGTCCTTTGAGGCCATGCAGACACTTCGACGCGCTCAAGGATTTATTGACCTACATCTTCAAAGACAAAGCCTGCACTTAAAAGTATCAACAAGGTATGTAACTTTTTTTTTTAATCTACACTTTCACTTCACTTTCCTCTTTAAAATGAACTGCCTCAAGATTTTTTTTAAATTTTTTTTTTTTCCCTGAGCCTCACCAGGGCGCTGGTTTACAGGACAGAGTGACACAATCAATTTGCAGAGCAAGTGACACAATCAGCCCCCACATAAATCATATCGGCACAGCCAGGCCCCCAGGCACCTGCTGAGGTGGCAGTTTGGTGGCTCACCTCCAGAATGCAACCTGCCAATCAGCAGAGAGTGACAGGCGACAGACATTAGAGAGCAGGGAGTCGTCGTCGGCGGCGGCTCAGGCTGTGGGATTTCTTTACAAAGCGACAGCTGTAACGATGTACAGTTTAACTACCTAAACATGTCGTCAGACCACAGGATTACTGCCGGTCATGGCCTCAGGGATAATCAGACTCCTTTGATTTGGAACATTTTTCAAGACATTTTATTGAAATCAAACATGTTTTTTTTTAAAAGTTATTCATGTCTAGGTTTTTTTTTTTCAGCAGTACAAATTTTATATAACATGTAGAGCTCCACATGATTATAAAAGCTTGCAATGTGCAATATTACTGTTTAATATGTCAAGGCCACTTTGAAGTTTTGGAGACAGGAGTTGTTTTAGACGGCAGAAATCCACCTAAGTCTTGGCTTCAAGCTCACCATTAGCTTGTCAGGCTTGTTATCTGTTGGACATAAATTGTATTTCACCAAACTGAGGCAATTCAAACAGCTATATACAACAGGTATAATATTAATTCTTCATAGCTTTTCCACTGTACCCCATCTCTAAATGATCAGAATATCTCTTTTACTTATTATAGACCTTTAAATGATCAGCTTTTAAAATAACAAAAATAAAATACCAACATTTCTTTCTTGTTTGTTTTCCAGCCACATAAAAGCATCTTTCAAAAAGTCAAATAAAAAGTGTAGCTCTACTTTGCATGAATGGCAGCATCTAGCTAACATTTGTTGCTAACTTTTGTTTGTGTTGTCTTTAATATCCTTTGTAGAAAAAAATCTTTTTTATACCTTTTCAGACAAAGTGTTTTGTCACAAGTACGCTTTACTATGAGAGGTGCAGCGTAAGTTTTTGTTTATACTGTGAGTGATAGTCAAAAATTAATCTTAACCCCCTCAGTCAATTTATCTCTATATGCAAGCAGGCTCTGTAATTTTAATGTGCTGAGGAGACTAATGGAGGCAGACTAAAAAACACTGAAAGTTTCCAGGAGCTGCTTCCTGTTTGGGGTGACTGACACGTATCTCTGCACCCACTGCTAGAAAAGTTTCAGTGTTTCACTCTCAGGAGACACGATTCAGAGGACAAACTTAAAGGTGAAGAAGATTTTCGTGAGAGGCAAAAGTCATGCAAGGATAATTGCATTTTACCCTAAAATCTCGCTTAGAGTTTGTGTTATTCAAACTTTATTTTGGACATAAGCTGGTAAAATTTCTATCTGAAAAGTTGGCAGTCAGTTCATTTATTTTAAGACGTGATTTAAATGCAGATGATGAAAAGAAAACGCCAAAAGGTTAAATTTCAGGTGGACTGTGAGATATTTTGCTAACATATTGTCATGTACGGGGGTAGCCATCACATTTTGCCCCCCCACCGCCCACACACACACGCACACACTCCCTCATTTGTGGTGCCCCTGCATGATTGATTGTACTAAAATTTAATAAGCACTTCCATCTGATGCAACATTTTCTGGTGTTAGTCGAGTTGTTCTAACGGCTGACTGTATTAATGTCATGTATTTTACCTGCTCTGTGGTTTAATATCCTTTCAAACAATTATAAATTCATAGATTCTGCATTCAATCTTAAATCCAGTCATTTTAGCGATAATTTAAAATTAAAACAGTGTTGAGTTTCAAGAAAATCACAGTAACTTTTTCGTTGCCAATAAAAAGGATATTTTTTTACAATACCTGTGTCACCAAATATATATATAAAGTTTCATTTAATGAGTTTACATTAATAGGTGCCAACTAAGGCACAGTGTCTTGTCAATTGGAGTGACAGTTCTGTGGCACTCTTTTGAGACACTAACCTGCCAGTCATTCTGCTCAAACAGGTATCTGTGCTTGGACACACACACACACACACACATTGTCACACACCTTTCAGCCTGCCAATCTAAGGTGACAGGTGGGTTTAAAGCCTTCTGCCTGTCAGAGCAGTGGCAGCAGCGAGCATGGAAGGCAGCAGGAGGAAGGAAAGACTGAAACGACTGTGACAATTTCTTTGTCCTCAGCAGCACCCCGTGATGATTACACGGTTTTGAAAAGGAGCCGAGGACCAGAGACAAGCTGTGTGGTCTGTCATGTGTGTTTCGTGTTTCTGCGGCTCTGTCTCGGTGCTGAAGTGCCGTCGCTGTTGGACCTCACTCAGAAACCCCATGTAGAGAACCCCTAACATAATGCCAATGCATTATTTATGTTGGAGCACCTTTAGAGACATGTTCCTGTTGTCATAGTTTTCAGGACAAATATTTCATACAAATCATTATTTGAAAATTAGAAGGTGAAGTTAATAAAACGAGGTTGTACATTTCAAGTTTTTAAAGCTTGGTGTTACAAGTAAAGATGTCTGAAAATGACTTGCTTTACTTTGCAGTAAACTGTAAATGTATGGGCAAAGCAAGATAATCTAACTATTTTCTTATATTCTTAGGGTGTGCAGTTATTAACCAGGTGATTCCAAGTGTTAATCAGATGTAGTTATCTATCTAATGAGTATATGCTGGGAGTTATGAGTATGTTGCTAACAGACAGACAGACAAATAAACAGACACAGACAGTTTTATGATTGCTCAGGTTTCATGTCAGCAGACAATAACAACATTAGAAGAAGGCCACTGTCATTCTGCTATCTGAAAAATGATTACAAATCTGTTTTTATTAGAAAATCATGAAAAAGATTTCACAGAAAAATGCATGATGTGTTTTGCACAAGCTGTAATAGTTTGCCTCATTCTTTGTACTTCATTTCTTTGACTCACTCCATTTTCTACTTCTGTCATTGACCAGACCTGACAGTCGACAAATGAACCTGTTCTGAACATGTCCATGAGAAAATTAAAAAAAAAAAACACCCTTTTTAACAGGAATCACACAGCCTTTAAATGTGAATATGTTTGATTGAAGCGGCTGTACTCCAAACATTAAAATGATTACAGTTATTAAACCTGCAGGATAATGAGTTATGGAAATTCCATCTCATGAAACCTTCAGCAGACTGCCTATCAAGCATTATTTCTAATCAGCTCCTTAGTATACAGATCAGATAGATTTCTACCCTGCACTTCACCATCCCAGATGGCTAATATTTGGCATGCTGCAATGGAGTGACAGGAGGTAAATTAGAGCAATGACATATTAACATTAATATTTGCCTGCATAATTGCAGAAAAACCTATGGCTTAAAGGGATAATTAGAATAATCATCACACATGACACAGAGTCGGGTAAACAGGTCCAATCATTGCCTGAACCAAACATCAGATCTTTAGCAGTTGAATAAAATATTCTCTGGTCAGATTATTGTCACTTAAACTTATCACCCTTGACTAAATCATATGACTATTGCTCCAGGTTTAAAATGTGTTTTTCTGCAGAAAAAGCAGAAGCATGGTGTGTATTTCACAATTTCAATTTGTTGATGTCTAGAAAAGTGAGACTCACACTCCTATTTAACTATAAGGTTTCCTTGGTATGGGACACCAGTTGCAAAGTCCAAAAGTCAAAAATGTCACAAATACATTTTATTATTTAGCTCACTTTCCAAGTGGGGCAGCACAGTAGAGTAGTTGTTAGAGCTGTCGCAGAAAGGCTCAGGTTCACCTCCTGGCCTTTCTGGGTGGAGTTTACACGCTCTCTCCATGCAGGTGTGGGTTTACTCCGGGTACTACGGTTTCCTTCCACAGGCCAAAAATACGCATGTTAAGTTAACTGGCAACTCAAAATTGTCCCGAGGTGTGAGTGAGAGTGTGAATAGTTGTTTGTCTCTAAGTGTCTCTGTGATGGACTGGTGACCTGTCCAGGGTGTCCACTGCCTCTCACACAGTGACAGGCACACAGCAAATCCAGGAGGCCCAGATTAACACTGTCAGATTTGATTTCAACACTTTTAAAGTGTCTATATGGGTCCACACCAGAAAGTGTTAATTTAACTCTTTTTGGAGAGTTGGTACCTTAACTCTTATAAAGTGTCAAATAT
>NC_051448.1:19048956-19119356 GCF_001649575.2 Kryptolebias marmoratus | reverse complement strand
TGATTCTGGGGCGGAGTCAGTGAATTAACTCCTTCAGTGTTCGAGCTGCTGGTGGAGTTCAGAGTTAAGAAGTAAAGAGTTATTGATTCCATTTTAACACCTCTAGATTTGATACGTAAACACTTTGTTTTAACACTGGATTTTAACTACTGATAATATACATCCCAGAGTTGCATAAACAGAATGTGACTCTATAAGTGTAAAATTAACTCTGCTTTTGCACAAAGTCTGCTAACACCAAAACATTTAACACTTTTGAATTTGCTGTGCACTAGCTCCCTGTAACCCAAAAAGGAAAAATCAGGTAAAGGAAATGGATGGATGGGCTTACTTTATTTTTTTTCACTAACATAATTTTGTTTTCTTAGCTCTTTCCTGCACTTTTCACATTTTTCTCACAGAAAGGTCTTTGTGTACAAAACCATTTTCCATATAATTAAACATTTTTGTGTAATTAAAAGTTAAATATAAATGATAAATGTTATATCTAAATTTAAATGTAATAAATGCAAGGCAGATACTCAAAAGTTAGACCGGAGTGTAAAGACCAAGAAACAGCCATGATAGCTTGATAGTCAAATTGTGTTCTGTACTGAAAAAAAAAGAGTTAAAATCTTTTAATGTGGGATATATGAAGGGCTTCTAAAGGCTGATTTATACTTCATGAGAAGTAAAGAAATCTGCTCTCATTAACAAAGTTGCATGATGTCAATTTGGTCGTTCTGTGCACAAGGTCCAGGCAGAAGTTTTTCTTACAGGAGTATGTTTCAAGTATTGTGTGATTGGTCATAACTTTGTGGGCGTGTTTGGTTATACGGAATAGCTTTTGAGCCACAATTCTGTAATTTAGCTTTGACTACTCCACTTCCAGATGTACTAGCAAGATGGATAGCCTTGAGGAGCAACTGACCGAGGCTGTTAGGAAATACAGCCATCTTTATGACTATTCCAGCAAAAGCTATATAGATAGTCAAATTGCAAAGAACTCGTGGAAGGAGAAAGGACAGTTATTTGAGCACGGAGGAGACAGTACGGAGAGACACAGGTGGTTCTTTGTAGCTGTGCTGGCCAGTAGGAGGTACGCCTTGTCAGCGAACGGAAACGTTCCCTTTGTTCATTAATTATTTTGTACCATCTGTTAGAAATAGTGATGGTCTCTTTGTGACAAATTTGCAAATACAAAATGGTGTTTACTGTCTTAATCTGTACAATAAAAATGTCTGGTCGTGGTAGAGGTTGCAAAAATCTGTACAGGAATGGGAGAGTTGAGAAGCTGGTGGAAAGAATCTGTTCTGGAGCTGTGGGAGGAGTGCCTCAGTTTCTTGTGGACTATGAAATGTTCATATATAAAAGAACATCTCACAACCATATGACCAAGATGATGATGATGATTTCTTCACCTCTCATGGAGGATGAATCCAGTTTAAGTAGGTGGTGCTTTACCATTCAGACCAGTTTTTAGTTTGGAAAATCAGTGAATGCCCTCTAAGGATGGAATAAACCAAGCAGTTACTCAGAAGAGGTCGCAAAGCCAGATTTCTGCTTTCTGAAACAGCTCGAAACAAATACAAACAAAAACATTTGAAGCTAATTTTATGCTTACGTTTTTACAGCACATTCCTTTCGCATGAAATTATTATGTGAACTTGTTATGGTCAACGTGGTCTATTTGCACTTTGTTTCAAATAAAATGTGTTAAAATGTAAATGGATTGTATTCCACCACAGCAAGTTTTCAGTAAAAAAAAAAGTCTAATACAAAAGTGTCATGGTGTAAAAATTTAGGATAACGTATTCATCTAAATTGCTATGGAAGTTTTGCAGTCTGAACTGATTTCAATGTTGGAAATGTGCTCCTTAAGGTTGACTTTTCTATAAGAACACCTTCCCGAGCTTCCAAACTGAGATCAGACACAAACTACTCATACTGTAAATACACTATGCACCACTTCACAAAAACACCTATCAGAACAGCATCGTTAAAAAAGCCAGTAGCAATACATTTTGATCTAGCTGAGATGGTCAAGCAGTTGTTCATTGATCTTAGAGCTGTGAGTTTGTATGAATGGTTTTAGGCAGGACATACAGCAGCAGCAATTATTTTTGCAGCAGTTTCTTTCAAATTGACCCATAATGTGTATTGATTACTAGGCTGACTTTACTTGGATTTAATATATCATGTTGCGTTTTTATTGAATGTGGTGAACTCAGCATCTGTCAGGAACCTGGCTTACTAACAAGAAGTACATTTGTAGTTTAAATGCATTAATATTTTGTGACCAACAAATCATAATGTTTTTTTTTTTCTGTATGCTAAAGGTTAAACAATAATCTTTGCTTCCCTACTTATTACAAAAGTTAATTCAAAGGTTTTGAGCAAAGGTCTTGCATAATGATTAGCACTTTGAGTATAAACTGAGGATGACTCTCAGTGATTACCACACCAAATTTGAGCTCAATATCTGTAAAATTTACTGACCTGTGGCTATTTCTGTGTTTGATAAAGTTGCTTAGCCTCGGTGGCTGCCTTGAATGGGATTAACTCCAAAAGATAATCAGCTGTAGATGTTCATTCAATGATTACTTTTTGAGAGTTTCATTCAAATCTGTACACTGGATCATGAGATATTTTGCTAATGATGCAAACAAACAGACACACATGTGCATACACAGACACAAAAGGCGACAATAAAAAACTCATACTAATTAAAGCTGTAAGGCATAGTCAGTGAAATACAATACTTTTAATCTGCAGTGAAGCAGTAGGAAGAGGATAAATTAAATGGACATTGAAGAAATGTGGTAAATGAGGAATTCATCCTTGTCAACAGTACCCCTTCTGTGAGTGATCATCACTTGACAACCCCATGTGGATTTATCTGGTGGCAGGCAACATCCTTATTAAAAACAACAACTGGCACAATTCATACCTTTTTATTTTCCTATTAGCTACATCAGAAGGCTTTTTTTCCTCTCCCACAGATGTATGACATAACTCTTAATTATGTGACTAACATGCCTTGCTTCTAACTGGTTAAATATGCTCAGTTATTTTATTCTAAGTTATTTTCTTCTAATAATTTTCAGTTTAAATACATCAATCATCTATGCAGTTTTATCCACTTTACCCAGTAGGTGACGAATTGATGACGCCATAATCTTCGTGTTTAGGTTTCAAATCTCTCCTTTTTGTCCACACTCCATTCCTCTTCTATTTAAAAGGCCCAAACTCCAATCAGAAAAGGATACATTGATCTTAAAGCCATTCTCTGGGCTTAAACTTGGCTCTCCATGATAATAGTGGGCAAAGTCCTCATTTGCTACGTCCGTCTTTATGTACGGTCTACAGTACATACTTAACTACTGGATGATTGCCAACAGACTTATTATCTCTTTTGGATAAAGTTCTAATGAAAAGTGGTGAACCCGTGACACTTCATTTAGTGCTCCCAATAAATGAAAGATTTACTATAATAACTGCATAATTAAATTATTCCCTGCAATTATAAATTTAAAAGACATTAACAAGCCTAACTGTCAGTGATAACCATAGTAAAGGCTACACCTGCTTCGATAGCATGTAAGAACTTTTATGGTGAAATATATTCAAATAACTTTATGTTCACAAATACTAATACGTGGGACTATATGATCTGTTTTATCATTTTTACTGCACACCAGAGCCATACACCATCATCATGCAGCATCATAAATCTTTTAATGAATACTTCTGTCTGCTACTGGTCTGAAAAGAGAGGGAGCTGATTATTGAAGGATCCAAAAAGAAGATATTCATGAAGTTTGGCCAGTATGTCTGTTTCTTACTTCTTTGTTTTTCCCCTTTTGCAGGTAGGCCCATGTGCCTGAGGAGGAAAGCAAAGGAGGAGGATAAGGAGGAAGATGGCGTGAGCAGGAGAGTGAGCAGGCAGGTGAGGATCCAGGTGCCTATTGATTCTTGCTGATGATCGAAGGTAGGTAGGTTGGTCTTTCAGAGGTTTCAACAGGAGTAGCTTCAAAGGAAGGGTCATAACAAGGAGTTTTGCGAGGTGTAAACACTAACTCAGTCATTTGAAACTCAAACACTATAATGGGAAAAGCCAAGCTGACCAAAGTGGCTTCAGCATTATGAAGAGCAGTGTTCCAACTCAGCCTCTTAACAAGTGCTTGAGTTAAGAAATTGCAGGTGTGACCACTTGAGCGAGAGAGGAAGGCGAGAGCAGCGCCTGCTGGGCGATCTCAGCAGAAGACAAGAGGAGAGGAGGGAGAAGGGGGAGAAAAAGAGAGAATGAGATCCTTGGGACAGCCTGTAACCGTAAGGTATGAAAATAATAACAAAAAAACTTCTCAACAATTTTAAATTTTACCTTCATAACTCTGAACGGATAACACCACATTTTGTTTTCAAATGTTCTTGTTAGCTCATTTGAGTTGTTAGCTTTTGTTTGTTTTTGTTGACCTTAATTCATCTTATTGATTTTTAAATATTTCACCATCAATTTGTCAGGAACCATAGGTGAAAATTAGTCCTTGTGGCTAAATTGGGCACATTTACAGAGTGTTTGCAAGGTCAATAATGCACCTTGTCCCATTTACATAATAAATTAACAAACAGGAGTTTTAAATTTAATGAAGACCTTTAGTTTTTGCAGTCTAAAGACGACCTGTTTACTTTGTGTTAAACTGTATTTCTCCAAACTGAGGCCATTCAAAGAGCCAGGTAAAATAACAGGTAAAATAATAACTGTTTATGACTTTTCCACAGAACCCCACTTTCAACAGAATTATTGCTTTAATAGATTAAGAAAAAGTCAAGCACTAGCCAAACCTGATCATAAAACAACCTTTAAATAAAAGTAACAATTCTTTAAGGCATGCATGTTGCCCTTTGCCTTGAATAACAAAGTTTTAAATGAAGAAAACACACAATCTGTTAACACTCGAAATGTGTTGTGGGGAATTTTTTAGCTATTACCACATACAATTTCAGCTCAGTATCTATAAAAGTGACTGAGTTATAAATATTTTTATGCTTGATTAAGGTCAATTAGCTGTGGTGGCCATCTTGAATTGGATTGACTCCAAGAGTTAATCAGTTGTAGAGGTAATTGGTTTCTGACTGTTTCATTAAAATCTCTCTTGTAATTCACAAGATACTTTGCTAACAGAAAGATAAATTAACACAAACACAGGCAAATACAAAATTCCTCTCAGCCGTAAAACGGGGACTATATCAAATATCTATAAAATATAAAACCTACACTGTAAAGAGATTTTTATGTCAACGACAATGCCAACAATAATTCGATATTTGTGAATATGACTTTATTTAAAAGGAAAATAAATAAAATAAATAAAAGTTTTGTTTAGAATTTAAGATCCATCTAGCTTTGCTTCAAACCAAATATAATATATTCTTTGTAAAGCGGATTTATTTTTTAAACTTTAGCACAGCAGTGCTCACATAGGTATTCATTCAGGTATCATCAACCGTTTTAATTCTGCGAAAGCTGAGTTTCTTTGTTGCATTCACTTCCTCACTGTCTTAGAAAACAACATGGACAAAAATAGACAAAATAATGTTTTCCAAACCAGGAAGCAGAAAAAAAGTGTCAGTATGTGTTGTGCCAGTCTGCATGCAAGTACAACTTCATTAGTTTTAGAGCTGACGAGATGGAGGTGAGGGTACAGTGTGTTATATCAAAACTGAAGGCACATGACAGCCCTATTTCCTTTGAGACTTCCCTGTTCACTGTCTTCTGTTGTATTAAAGCAAATCAATTATCCCAAAGGCAGCATGCTGCTAAAGGAGGAAGCTGGGTGGGCATCCTTAAACAGAGCAGACTGACAGTGCGAAACTAAACACGCTGTGCACGATTACAACCATGAGGACATTAAAACCCTGTAATTGAGACACACAACGATGTGATTGCACACTGATTGAATGTAATTAGCTGTGGCTTTTACTTTGTTTGCTTGATTCCATTAATTAGGAAAGATTTTTCTTTTCACTTTGTCGGAGTGAATTCACATTATGCAAAAATCTCTGTTTCGTAAGTGATTAGCCTGGCAAAGCCTGCTAAGATAATTAATTGTCCAATCGTCCAAAAGTGTGCTGAAGTGTGCCAAGTGGCCTCTCTCCACGTACTGTCTCGCTGGCTGTATATAAAAAAGAGCACTTGCACATTTTAATCTACAGTAAATTTTAAAAGTGTGTTTTTAAACTTTTTCATCATATCAGTATGATTTCCTGTTCATACTAGAAAACCGGATATCAGTGCAGCTGTCCGAAACTCCAACAAACATAAACCTTCTTCACTAAAGCTCAATAGTTATCCCTGATAGCATTCCTAAAAAACAGGCAGACAGAAAAACGCAGACGGAACCACAGAAACACGCAGACGGAACCAAAAAAACAGGCAGACAGAAAAGCGGACTAGAAAACAAGCTTAAAATAAACAGTCGCTTTTTGAAAACTGTAAGCTTTTTTCTTTTCTTTTTTTTTTTTAAAGTCCTAAACAATAAGTAGCAGAAATGCCAGTTTTTATATGTCTCCAGTGTTTCTTTTAGAAGCGGTATAACAAGTTAAAATCACCCTTCACTTCCAGTTTTGAAGAGAAAACTACAAGGTGTCATGGTTAATAACCATAATTTTCCCAAAGAGTTCAACAAGAAGTATTTTTATTGTGAAAGAGCAGGGAAGTGTGTCTGGTAGGCGGCTGCAAAGAGATTGATGAACTGATTAGAACTTTGTAGGTAATTGAATAGTTACTGATGATCAGGTGGAACCATTCTAATTTTTATCTGCAGGTGGCAAGCAATGGCAGAAAAAGGCACAAGGATGTACTTTACCACCAAAATTGTCTTGTTGAGAAAGAATGGCCCCTACACTGGAGTCAGATGCATTTACCTCCATGATGAATTGCTTGTGGGGGTCTGGGTGAATGAAAACAGGGGCATTGGTGAACCGCCTCTTGAGTTCTTGAAAAGCTGCCTTGGCATCAGGAGACCATTTTACATTACTTACATGAACAGCAACAATCCACCACACAGCGCTTGGATAAACTTGGCTCTGTTTTAATGGTGTTGACCCAGAAAATAACTCCTACCCCCTGCACAGAATTCAGTACAGCCTCCTCCTCCTACACCCGAACCACAACCAGAACAGGGTTGAGAAATCACCATGTTGCCCCCCGAACCATTTGAAGGTGAGACAAGTCATGAGTGTAAGGTCACTTTTAATCACTTCTCTTGAAGTTTCAGTTTAGTCTATTCAAAGGTCTCTTTTGAATAGCGCCCTAGAAGGCAGAGCTCTAAGGTGGGGCTGTTCTGTCATGGTGAATGTTGGTAAATGTCCCACGGATATGTCAAAACCTCAAAAGAGCACAGCAGAGACAGTAGGTGGCTGCAAAGAGATTGCTGAATAGGTTAGAACTTAGGAGATCTTACTTGGGTCTTAATCTGTTCTTTTGCTTGACAGGTCTTGGAGGGGTAGACCAGGATTCAAGCTCCGAAGGATGTGTAGAGGGAACTCCAGGATCTTATCGGGTGAGTATCATTTTCTCTGTGTAGGTCGAGAGGGCAGGCAGGTGTGAGCAGCTGAGTCAACTTCTCCTTTTCTTTCTCTGAGTGTTAGGGGGTACTGACAGCTCGACACAGGACTGCAGTGTGGTTTATTTGAGGATAAGTCCAGCTGGGTTGCAGGAGCACACAAGGAGGTATGTGAGGAGGCAACAGGTAAAAGAATTATTGTCAGAAGGCATAGACTTAAAGCTATAATTTTCTCACAAAATGAACTAGGCAGGAGCTGAACTGTCACTGTAAGACTTTCAATGGTCCCACAAAGAATACTGATTTCACTCAGCCTTAAATACACATTGGCTTCAGTCAGCTGTGAGTGAACACAATTGCAAGAGAAGCTTTGGGAACGCCCACTCCATGTTTACATGTGATCGATCTGTTGGAAAATGTAGAGATTTTCCAATGTTGCTTAGAAAAAGGTTACACATATACACTATAATCCTGTTCCTATAGAATCGGCTGTAGTTTCCATGGCTGGTCACTAGTTTTCACTGACACACACATACACACACACACCAGTCTCTTGATCATGAAACCAGTTACATCCAAAAATAGTGAATACACAAATGTTAATTTGGACCAACAGTGTGGTTGGGTTACTGCTACATGTTGAAAAAGTTGAGTAACACAAACAGTACTCTGCTATCTGCCATTGTTAATGTTGTTGATGTACTCTTGCATGCACAGAACAGTTATTGACTGCAGCCATCTGTGGCGCACACGTTGAGGCTTCCTTTAAAATGCAACAAGGAGCATGCGAAAAGTTCCACTCTTGGACCTGGGTTCAAAAACTTTTGATGTCAGTGAATCCAGTCGCTGTTGTTTTGTAAAGAAACGTCCCAGTTTACCTGAAAAACAGCGTTGTATAACTGGGTTTTTATAATCTTGGCTTGAACCGCTGAATTAGCAATATTCCTAACTGGCAGGGCTAGCCTCCTGAAAGAAAGAAATAAATCAAATTTTCCTGGCTCATGGATATAAATAATGGGACTTTGTGTAGATCATAAAAACAAAACGTACCCAGAATTCTATTTCTCATCTAGTTTATTTTCAGTTGAAAGCAAACTATTTCAATTTGCTGAAAGTTTCATGGCAACCTCTAAAAATGTGTACAATTTTTGTAATGGATGACAACTTTTTACATCCTTTAATGGAAAATCAGTCTATTATTCATCCCCAATCTTCAATTTTAATACAAATTAACTTTTATAGCTCCCTGTGATCTGGAATGGAGAAGCGGGTAAAGAAAATGGATGGATGGATGGATTAACTTCTACATTTTTTAACTCAGATACGTGATCTTGGTATCATTTTAGTTTCTTTAATGCTGTTCAATTTAGCTTTGTTTTAACGTAATCCTTTATTGAAAATTGTGTTAGCATATCTACCATTGTAGAGCTCCAAAGAGGGCAATTTCTTTCATTTCACCAAAATCCCATAGTTGAGTATATAGAAATTTATAATTTTTTTATTCTTTGCAATGTGCTGCTACTAAAAGTCACAAAACACTATTCCTGATCGAGCTGCAACTTTGTTTTTTAATAAATGGGTGTTTCTAAAGCTCCAGAAGTAGTGAATTAAAACCTGTGACAGAAACCAAATAATAGCAGCCTAATAGTACCAAAGGTGCTTCCGTGTTTTTTCACTGATGCTCTTAATAAGTCCCAGATGATTAGGCTTGACACCAGAGTTCATGTATGACTGCAGCATGCACTCAAAGTTGCTGCTTATAGCACAATTCTCCCTAGTCTCCAAATGTTTTGCCTGCCCGCCTGCAGTGAATATTAAGTTCAGTCTCCTCCTCTTGTGTCTCCGTGGGTGTAAGGCCTTGTCCTTGCAGAGCCGAGCACACTCCATCCCCGACAAGGGCTCCACTTTTATCACCTGATGCGGCGCGAGCCAAATGAGGGCTCGGTCGTGTCCAGCCATTTATCATCCACAATCAGTGAGAAGCCACGGGGGCAGAAAGGACCTTGGCTGAACGTACACGCTCTCCTCCCACCATTTGTTCTTAAAGTCGACGAGGTTTAGTGTCACTGCGGTCTGCTGCGTTTTCTGCCGGGAGAAGCCAGCATCAACACTTTGTTTACACAAAGCCGGGACTTGGGCTCTGGCGTCAACACATACCGCATGTAGTACTAGCTTCAAGGTAAAATAGATGATGATGATGATGAATGCTGCAAACACAGTCGGAGGCGTGTTAAGTGGGTTGCTTATTTATGATTTGTCACCACGGTTCATTCTTTATGCCAGCTGTAGGAACAAGGCGTTCAGCTGAGAAATGTCGGAATCTTATAATCAATGGAGGAATCTGTGTGCTGCATAAACAGTTCCAAGCAAGTCATTTGACAAACATTGTTTAGCATGGTATTCAATAACCTTATGGTATATTTAACAAGCTGAATTACCGCATAAGCATGAGCAGATCCTGCAACATTATTTTTGTTCAGTCTTTGATGAATGTTTTCACAAAACACCCCCCTGAAAGCTGTGGTTGCTGTGTTCAGCTTTAACAATAGGAAGGCTGGGAGGCTAAATTATGCTCCGTGCCTCAAATTTTCCCAAAATAAGGGAGTGTGTTTCTTTTTATTTGCGTTGTTATTCCCTTTCATCCACCTTGTTTGTGATCTGGTCCCACTCCCTTGGTAATAAGCTTGTTTGGACTCACACTCTGACATGTATTTTGCTTTTGTCCGGGTTGGATGAGCCAAGGAGTCATTCCTACTCACCGTCGAAAAGGGTCACACTTCAGCGCCCCACTTTCACAGTTTCCTAACTGTGCTCAGGAGACTAAGCTGCCGTAGGTCAACAAGAAACAGTATGGAAGAAATACATCGATGTTACAGTTATATTTTCCTCCCGGGATGGCAGCGGTCAGCAACTGCGGAGTGAAAAATCTCAACAGATTTTGGTTGGTCTGCTATGAAATTTGGTATATATGTTAAGGGTGCCCCTGGGATACATCCCTCATATTTTGGTGGTCCTTTGACCTTCTCTTTTGCACCATAAACTTCTATGTTTCAAAATGAAATCTATAATTCATCGTAGATAACCCATTTTTGTTTTCTATCAAGGTTCCCAAAGGAGTCGTGTTGCTTACTGTGATATTCTCCTTACTTTGCTCCTCCTATTTGGTTAAATATATCAACTCTGAAAAAGAACTGTAATTTCAACCAATAATGTATGAATCCCAAAAATTTGCTTGTACCTCAATTATCACGTTTGACATTTTCTTTAAGATATCTATGAATTCTTCAGAGGAGTGCAAAAAACAACAAACAAACAAAAACAAAACAACAACAACACTTTCACTATTGCCCCTTTTCTATTGGCTCTACTTGAGCAGCCCCGTTCCACTCCACTCTACTCCGCTCGGCTCTGTAAACACTGCTTCGCATTTCCACCTGCCAGTCTGCTCGGTAGCAGAGGAACGCCTCCTTGTGTTGGTGGGAGGGGGAAGGCGGGGTCCAAAGCTGCACTGCGCGCTACCACATTTGGGTAAACAATGGAAGAGCTATGGACAACTTTGGCCCTGTGTTGTTGCTGTTTTTTGAGCTTCTGGGGATTTTCCTGAGACTTCAGGAAGAGAGGCGCAGTGGAAGAAAAGCTCTGGATGCCGCGATTGTTGCACGGAGTCGGACAGCTGTTATCCACCGGACATTTTAGGCTTTACAGCGCCTGGGGGACAAACATTGCAGTGTAAGCTTACGCTGTTGTTTATAGTCCTATTACTTCGCTACCTTTCCAAAATTGTCTATCGGTGTTTTCTTTGCTCTTCTTATGCTTCAATCTGACCACACCCACGACCAATGAGTGAATAGGAGCTAGCTTGCGTCACCGACAAAAGCAGGGCTGCCCGATTGGACCCTGCTTCGAAGCAGAACCAAAAATTTCCGGGGATGACCTCGAAAAAGGCCTGTGGAAACGCTGGAAAAGCGAGCCGAGTAGAGTGGAGCCAGGACCTTTAGAGCCACTGGAAAAGGGGCACATGTTCATCATTGGCCCCTGCTTTGAAAGGCAGGCAATTGTGTAACTGCTTGTGTGTGTTTGTGCATCTGTTTGTTTCTTTGTCTGCTTGTTAGCAAAATATCTTATGAACCACTGGACAGGTTTTCAGGAAGCAACCCATGGATGTTCGTCTACAACTAATGAACTTTTCAAGTAAGCTCAATTCAAGATGGCTGCCACAGAAACACAACACACATAAATGGCTTTAATTGTAATCAATTTTAGAGATATTGAGCTGAGATTTGGTGTGGCGTTAGCTGTAAGTCATTCACAACTCATACTGAGCATGTCATCTCGCAATACTGCATGAGATCACTCATAATGTTATTTTTCAAGGTTTAGCCAAAACTGCTCTAACATCTTCATTTGTCAGCACAAGATGATCTTGCAACTCTGTCATGAAAGGCAGCAAGTGATTTGCATCCCTTTAAGGATTGCAAGGACTTTATTAATTAATGAATTCTGCACTTAGGTTGCAACTTTTTGTTTCACTAAATGCTCTACAATAATTCACACATCCCAAACATACAGTGATTCTTAATTTTTTTCTTTACTGCCACACATCAATAAGCATACAGTGATTTATTGTCTTTCCCAAACACACATTCCCACGTGACGAGGCTGGTGATTGAACTACTGACTGAAGAAGAGCCACTCTATCTACCTGAGCCTGTCGACGCATCGCAGAATGAATATATGTCAAGCAGACATGAGTTAAATCATCGTCATAATCTTTTTTTTTTTGTCAGATTTTCAGCTAGTTTGATTTGTTATAAATGTCTAATCTGTATTTATGATACAGGTTACTTAGGTAAATTGGAAGTCAAAGTTTTCTTGCCAAAAAACTTTCTGTTTTGATTAACTTACTCATTTTTTCCACTCCCTTGTCCACCCAGCATCTGTCTGAAGGTTTTACCCTTGAGTTCTATATTGTTATGGGAGGACCGCCATAAATAATATAATGTTACGACTGCAAATACTGAGTCTGTAAAACTGAACAAACTACATACTGACAGACATCAAATGGTGGAAAAACACATTTAACTTTAGAAAACAGATGAGACTTAAACAGTAATGTAAAACAATCTGACAGGTCTCCACTCAGGTCAGTCAAAACGTATTAAGGGTAAGCACTGAAGAACCCTTTTTATGATTTGGCTGTTATTCTTCCGTTTCTGTCAAGGCATGGTTTTTGATTTGTTAATTCTCCTGCAGCTTTGAAGAAACCCATGTATAAAATAAATCACAATGTGCTGCTCAAACAGGAAAAGTTGATATCATTCATTCAAATCCTCCCAGAGAGCAGAGCACACACCCAATCTTTCATAGACTTCCAATGCAGCTCATCCCAGAAGTTTCTTCAAAACTGAAAGTGAAGGGTCTTTTTAACTTGTCATATCTCCTACAAAAAGTACTGTAGACCAATGAGATGAAAAAAAAAGATGGATGAAGTTCAAGTCAAGACCTGGAAAAATGACCTGAGGTGTGTTTTTATTCTTTGGTCTCATTTGTTTATAAGGGGCTCCTCCCAAATTACTGTTGTGACTTAAAAAAGAAATGTTCGATTTTGTGCACCAGCTGCATTGGTACCTCCTAAACACTTCCCTACAAATTGTCTAATTTACCAAAATATAATTTTTTTACAGCACAGCAGCCTGAGAAAGAGATTGAAATGAAATGAAAAGTATTCAACTTGGCCCAGACTGCAACCTTAGAACAGCTTACAGAATTCTCGCTCTTTTATTTTCTCATTTTGCTTTGAGTTAATTTTAGTTTGCCATTAACAGCAGCCTTTTTTATTAGCTTTGTTTGTGTTGCTCAAATTATTCTAGTCCTTTTCATATTATCAGGACAGAACAAGAGGAATATTATTTATTAGGCCTGTGCTTGCCTGATGTAATTGGTTTTTGTATTAGCAAAGTAAACTTTACAGAGAAATATGGCAAACATTAATATGAATTCAATTTTCCAGCCATGACATTTACTGTCAGCTCAGGGAGGCTTATGAAATTTGTTTTTCTAACTTCTGAAGTGAATACTTACACCGGAGTCAACTTGATATCACTTATAATCCAGATTTACTGAGGTGTTCTTTATTTTTAGCAGCCAGGCCTCTTCGTCTCCACTTTGATTTAAAATAACAAAAGCCAAGTGATTCATTCCTGCTCCTTTTGTAGGGCTTGCTTTTCTCTTTTCATGTCCCCAGAAGAAAGAAGAGATGGGTTGGGCTGATAACGTCTGTGACACTGAGAAGACAGAAGCACTCAGATAAAATCCTCTCAAGTGTACAGAGGTGGACTGTACAGTAGGGAAAGAGAAACAAAAAAAAAACAAACAAAGACAAGAAAAAAACTGACTGAATCAAAGTGGCCGAAGGAAATCATATAGATAGCAAATGACCACAGGTGTGAACACATACAGTATCTTACTTGGATACAAAAACACCTGAAAGATCCAGCATTGTGGCTTTTTCACTCTTTTTAAATAACCTAGTGTTTTTATACATGAAGGTTGATCATAAAATCAAATCATATTTGTTGCAAAATACTATCAATAACTGTTTTGGGGCAAAGTGAATTACTAAAGAAATGCACAGTAGAAAGAAAAAAAAAATCCCTCAGAGTCTTGTAAAGATGGCTTTAAGTTCATTTTTTAAGATCGGCTGCTTAATGTTTTACACTCAAAAAACAACTTGTCAAAAGAACCAAAAAAAAAAAAGAAGAAGCCATTTTTGGCTTTCTCTCATGATGAAGCTATTATGTTGCCATTACATAATATACTATCTCGACTGGGTCACAATAATCTTGCAGGGCTGATTGATAAATGGTGCACACTTATGTAGCGCCTTTTGAGCCTCTCCAGGTTCTGCAGAACACTGAGTTGTTTCTCATTCCCCCATTCACTCACACACCCTGTTTACAAGAGAATGATCTCTGGAAATGTTAGGTTTTTTTCAATGTTTATTGTGGCGAATCAATAAGAAAAAAAAAAAGTGCTTGTCTAATTATGGCTGTGCTCATTGAATCTGCTGTAGTTTTTATGCCAGGCAGTGCTGCCAGACAGGAAATGACGAACTATCGTGTTGTGACTTCAAAATTATTGGATTTTTGACCCAAACTATCATATGTGCTGAGTGAGGTGCGCTTTCTTGAGGGGGGAGGTTGTGAGATTAGTTGTGTTTTTTGATTGGTGAACATGTGCACAGAAAAGGAGGAGGACTTGATCTTAAAACTATTTTATAAAAATGACAACACTGATGCCAGGCTTTTAACGAGGCATGCATACAGTCTGGAGCATGCAAACAGTTACATCCAAAATGGTGAATACACAACCTTTATTTGGACCAACAGCGACGTTGGGATGTTGCTTCATGTTGAAAAGGGTGAGCAGCACAGACAGCACACTGCTATCCACCATTTCTACTGTTGGTGATCTACTCGTGCAGAACAGCTATTGACTGCAGCCGTCTGTGGTGCGCATGTACAATTTCACACCGCTGCTGGGGGTACCCCAAACATCTCCACTTTGAGACCTGGGTTCATAAAGCTTTGGCTTCAGAGGAATCGAGTGCTGTTGTCATGTACACAAATGGCTGAACCGCAGCAGAAAATCTACTACTTCACTTAAAATCGGCGTTGTGTAAACAAGCCCCTGTGGCGTCACTGAAACTCTTTTGATAGACGTCAGGTTGCAGTTTATTACCTACAGCTAAGTCCATTTAGCACAGCGTTAGTACTCGTAGTTGGTAGTATTTTTATTATTTTTTAGCAAAACCTTGGGCAAGACCATTGCACCACACGAGAGTTTGAAATCAGACGTTTGAACCCAGACTCTGAGACACCAGTCTGGGCCCCTGTCCCTGCTGTCCCTGTCATCAAACCTCCAAGCAGGGCTCATGGTCAAACCTCATCTTCTGTTTTTAGGTATTAGATTTATATACAACTAACAAGAATAAAAAAGCCTATTTCTATTTAAGTCAATCAAACATATCTTGTTTTTGTTGTTGTTGTTTTTTTTAGCGTAAATTGCCTTGCAACTGATTGAGAGTGCTTTTTCCAGTTCAGAGTTTGCTCTGGGAATAGATTCCAGGAATTTGTCCTTGAAGGAATGACTGATTTCCCACACTGTTTCGAAAAAATATGGATGCGACTGATTAGTAGGAAGACAAAATAATCAAGTCTGCAGGCAGACAATACAAATACAAGAGGCTGTAGTGAGTAAGGATTTCAAAATGAGAAATAAACCTTAAACAGACCATCTAAACAGCCCTCAAAAGATGCATTATTTTTGTTTGTGTAAATAGGAGGCCCATTTTCAACAGCATCTAAACATAAGGCCCACTTATGGAAGCAATTTAGATACAACAAGCAAAGCCCACACTTAACAATTGTTGACAATATGGTTTGGAACACGAATCTAAGTAAAAAAAACAAACACACATTTATACACATCACACTATCTTTTCAAATCCATCTCCTTGAAAAACCTTTTTTCTGTGATTTTTAGACTTCACTTTGGAAATGAAAGGCAGCACTCTGGTCTAAGATTTACTACAAATGTAGAAGTTAGAAGAACCCAAGTAAACAATGATTAGTTCAGTTACTTCTGATCAGTTTTGGTAGTTTATACAAATGACATTTTGTGGTCTGACCATGGCAGTATTGGGATTATTATCCACCACTGACATAATAAGTGTCTGATTAATGGCTTGTATGTGTTTGTCTGTCTGTTATCAAAATATCTCGAGCCAATGAACAGACTTTCATGAAACTACCAGAAAGTGATTGTTGGATGCATATCTACAACTGATTAACCTTTGGAGTCAAACAGATTTAAGATGGTTGGCACAACTAATCAACCGTAATAAATATAAAAATGGGTATAACTCAATTGACATTAGAGATACTTAGCTAAAGTTTGGATTTGTAGTAGCTGAGAGTCATCCCCAACACATAATCTAAACATTAATAGTCTGCAAGATCTTTGTTTAAACCTTTAGTGCATATAGCAGTGAGTCATAATAATTCCTTCAAGAAATACTAGTTTCACTGTTAAAGCTTTTCGGTAAATTAATTTCCAGAAGTTTTTATAGTGTTAAAAAAACAAGTAAATGTTTTGTTTTTTGTTTTTTTTTTTTACTAAAAATTGGTACAAACTGGTACAGCTTCAGGTATCTGAGTCATGACTTAGTGCCTAGATTTGTTCTTTGAGTCATTGCTGTGTGAGGATCTGGGGTTTGGCTCCACCTTCTGGGTGGCGCCACTAATCATTGTCCACAGGTGTTCCTCATACCACTGACGAGACCATACAGGATTTAAGCAGCAGGCTGTGATCACATCTTCGCTGGAGCATCGAACCTACTGGGTTAGATTCTCTGCCTTAGCGTCTAACCTGAAATCTTGCTCCTAGTGTTAACTACGTTCTCTGTTTGTACCTACGTCCTAGGTTTTTGCCACGCCACGACTACGGATACTAAGAACTACTTACCTGACACCCTTCTGATACTTACCTTCCTGGAACTGGCTCGTCACGTCTGGAACTTCTAGGACTCCTGGAACCACTCCTCCTCTCCTTGGCGCTGCATTTAACTCCTGGATCTGTAAGCAAACAAAAAGACATTATTACCACCTTCTTGCCACCGTCTGGATCTAGACTCGTACCCGAGACTCACCTAGCTCTCCTTCTCTTGCAGACTCTCCGGATACCGCCCACTGTACATAGCTTTCACCCTGTAAATAAAATCACTTACCTTTACATTCATCTCCGTGTTTGGTCTTGGTCTCGCTCTCTGGACAGTATCCCCTGGGTTATGACTTGCTGGCTCCATACCATAATGTTTAGGATGTCTGTCAAAATCCATTGATTTAAATTGGTTTATCTTTTGTGTCATAGCTCCTATTTTAAGGAAAGCCTCAAGAAAAGAGCTCTTCTGTCTTGTAGTGTTGGAGATGGTATCTTCACTTCAGGAATTTTTGGAGAAGATGAATTAGGACTACTATTGCTGTTAAGTGATCATACAGAAGTATTTTGTTCTTCTAATTGAGTTTGCTACACAAATTTGAAACTACTTGTACCTGTATATCTTATGACAGTTTTAATATTTGTCTTCTGTCCTCAGATCTGTTTTAATTCATTAAACAGACTGACACAAATAATACAAACATGGTACTTGTTTCTACAACACAATTCAGTTTTGTTACAATAAAAATCTAACTCATGTAAGCGGAAAATCCATAAAATCTGACAATAATAGATATATATCTTTACTTAAATTAGTTTGCCAAGGTAAGTCAGTTTTGCCCATGCAGTTCAACTGAATCAGACTCGGCAGCAGTTAAAAAACAGGATCAGCTCTAAAAGTTTGTCTTGACTAACAGATATATATTCAGTTTCAGCAATATACTGTACTGTAATTGCTTCTTTATGAAATAAAGTTGTACAATTGTGAGAGCATTTTTCTTCACATATTTTATTATGTTTATTTGACAAGTTGTGTTTTTTTAGAATGCAAAGCTCTAAATTCCATTAGAAGATAAACATATACCTACAGGTAGTATTTCAATGGGCTGTGACCTTTGGTGACTGGTTTGGGACAGAAACATGAGAGAAAATACACAACTTTTCTCTTGGAATCACACCGATTGACATGTTTGCACAAACTCCCGGAATAATTTGGGCTGAAATTTACCGGGAGTTCATATTGACCAAAGACTCCAGCTGTAGCGCTGTAGAACTACTGAAACTAAGGGTTCATGAAGGGTTATGCCTGCAACAACTCTGTGATTTTTTTTTTGATAGAAAATTTGTTGTGCGGTTTTTTTCAAACATGTTTAAAATTTAAGCGACACAAGACCAAAGGTCTGCATCTCAAGCATGAAAGTTGAAAACTTCATGAACGTTTCAAGACATTTTGGGAACTCGTTTGCAAATTTTGTTCGCAATTTGTCACCAACAGTTGCAGCCCAGTCAGATACAAGCTTCAGCCACTCATTCAAGTCTGTAATGGCTGCAACATTTGATGGAATGATTTGACTTAGTTGACCATATTTTCCAATAAAGAATATATGACATTGAAAATCTAAGTTCAGGTTTGTGTCGCATCCTCTTTTAAGGAATTTGCCCCTGAGCTCCTCGCCAATCTCATCTAACGATTCTCCTTTAGGAAGCGTGCGGCGCCACGAGGCATTCTTGTCATAGCCGGTGGTGGCTCATCAATAAGGTCGCAGAGCAGCAGTAAAGCTGCTTGCTGAGGTCTCTGTCCTGGTGAGAGCCGATAATCACAGTCTCTGTGGGGAACAGCAGGGGAACCGTCTGTCTTCTAACACACAATCTGCATAATCACACACACACACCCAGGCAGCAAACAGGAGGCAGACACTCCTCCACCGGAGCACGCGTAAACATGTCACGAGGAGCAGAGGAAACATACGTGTTATTGTCCTCCCTGCTGTGTTGCTTTCATTTTGTTGCTGCCGTTTCTCACATCCTAAAGAGACGGGCTTAGTTGGGGATCATAAACACATCAGAGTTTGGGGCCTCATTGACCCTGCAGAGTTGTTGCAAACCTGTGTATAGATCTTCCACTTTCAGAACTTGAAATGAAACATGAGGCAATTTGTTGATGTACCACAGCAGCACTGATTGGCACTACAGGAGATGCTGCATTTATTTTTTTGACAAAGCAAATCATTACATTGAACACATAACATTTCATGAGATACTCAGTAAAAGGCAATTGTTGTGCTGTAATGACATTTATTGAGCCTCGAGCACAGATGCCAATATTTTTTCACAGAACTTTAGAGGTTTCATTTGTAGCAATTTAGCATTCAGTTATTTGAGCAGAGAAATGTCTGCAAACATAAAAAAGATGTCACTTACAAATTATATCTGTGGCTCCCAATGTTTTAGCTTCTGACCAACAAAATAAAAGTTGGAGAGGCTGCGACTATTGCCAGTTGAAGTGAAAAAGCCAAAACCTAATATTAGCATCTTCAACAAATATATTTTTTTACATGTGTTTACGACAACTGTTTTTATATCTTATTGTAACTCTTAAAGCTAAATATACTGTTAGTAATCTTTATCAAAGCCAGTTTAATTCTCGGGGATCTTCTTCACACTACCACTTGGTGTTTCATGACTCTATCTTTGGTAACCCCTACATTATTGTACATTTTAAAAAAATATATAAATTCCCATTTTTTAAACATACATTCTTTCTCCATTTATGAAAAAAATCTTCATCCAAACAATACTGAAACACCTTAGCTAAATCATTAGAGAAATAGAACGTCCACAATAACATATCGAAATATGAAGAAAGAACACACTTATTATTCAGAGTCTCTTTCTTTTCTTTGGTACTGTTTACAGTTTTTTCTCAATTATTAAGTATTTCAGCACATAAGAACTTTGGATTAGAATAAAGCGTGACATATGCAGAAAAACCCCAGATAAAAACGGCTCCATTGTTGTCTGACGTATAGAACTCAAAGTGATAACAGGGCATCCAAGAAACAGGCTGCTACATCACTGTTTGTCAAAAGCATTTACACACATTTTTTTTTTTTTTCAAAATCTCAACTTCAGGAAATGTTTTTGAAAATCTGTATTTTTCTCATCGAAAGCTTTGTGTGTAAACCAGAGATGCAAATGCAGCAAAAAATAACTTATTTTCTTTTAAATATCTGGCTTAGTGTAGATGGGCCTTTTCTTTTCAGTGGAAATTGAAAAATGACGTTTATGGCTTCCACAATATTTTTTTATAGATTTTAGCACAAACCCAAGGCCTGATTTAGTAAAACATTAAAGTAAAAAAGACGTTATTTTCACCTCGTTCATTTTTCCATCAAGCTTTAGTCCCGTTCCATCATAATAACGTTTATTTTTTAATTATTTGAGATAAAATTTATGTGATTGTACAGATTTCCTCAGCTTGTCAGTTGCATCAGTGTGTGTTTACAAAATAAAAAGGGAGTAAAAGCATAAAAAAGATGACAGATACACTCACAATGGGATCCAATCAGCAGTAAAACACTCCCAGCTGTGAACATGCTGTAAAGGCCATTCCTTAAAAAAAAAAAAAAAAAAGTCTTTAAAGCAAATGACAATGTTAAAAAAATAACACAAACCATCACAGTTGGGATTGTGTTTGGCTTCTGTCCACAAGTCTCTTCAGCTGTGTCATTCTGTAAAATCTAATAATGCAAAAATCACAAAAAGGTTAGATATAGAGCATGTCTGAGGAGGCTTACAAAGTTTTTAGGTAAATTAAGGATGCGTTGGACATCCAGACTGAGCCAATCCTTAAGTCATCAAACAGACCACTATAAACTTCACATGGACCAGCAGGTTTCATATTTCAGGCCTGTCTAAGGGGAGAATCATCCCAACACATTAGTCTAATGACAAATGTCCAGCCAAACTTGGATATTGAATACTTCACCTGCTCTCTGTGATCGATACTTAATTACTCTGGCTGTTCCTGGTTTGTTGGATTAATGGTTAGAAAAAAAGGGGCTACCCAGCAAGCTTATAAAGACAGAAACGGTGTGAGCAGATCAGTGACCAGGCATCATTACTCCCCAGTTGTTGGTAATAAAATGTCTTGAATCATTTGTAACAACATTAGAGACAGAGAGCAGGGAGAGCTGGCAGATTGTTGGTTTGTTAACTCAGCTGCCACAGATGTAACTATGTTACGCCGACCACAGTGGTGCTTTAATAGAGCTGGAGGAAAAAAAAAAGAAGTGGCCAAGGCAATTAATAATAAGGAGTCAAAGCATATGGTTCTGCCTGAAGCTGGAAAGTTGCTTCAGACTGAATTGATCTGGAACTTCAGATTGATGAAATGATGCAAAAACTTCTGTAGCACATGTACATTTAAGTACACTGTATTTTACACATGAATGAACAGAAGACCAGGGTCGTGGTGTTTGGGCCCAGTGATTCTTCCAAAGTCCGTGGCTGATCTGGGTCCTTTAACATAACACCTGACTCACACAGCAACAAACCTTGGTGTGGGGCTGGACAGTGACCTTAAGCTCGACGCTCAAGTCAAACCAGTGGTCAAGTCCAGTTTTTACCATTTGAGACAACTGGTCAAACCACTTCTGTCGCGGCATCACTTTGAGATTTTAATCCATGCTTTTATCTCAATTTGTTTAAACTACTGCATGCACTTTATGTCGGGCTGAGCCATTCGTCACTCGCTCCACTCCAGCTGGTTCAGATCGCTGCTGCCCGTCTTTTAACTGGTACCAGAAAACGAGAATACATCACCCCTGTTTTAGGATCCCTATATTGGCTTCCAGTTAGAGTTGATTTTAAATGCCTGTATGGTCTCGCCCCACAGTATCTGTTCAACCTGCTCCAGCTGTACGTTCCCTCACACTCTCTCAGGTCGGCAGATAAAAGGTTAAGAGGTGACTGAGCATTTTCCGTTGCTGCCCCCAAACTGTGGCTCTGATCATCCTTGGCCTCATTTTTATATCATCTTTTAAAGCATATTGTTTCTCTATGGCTATCATTTAGATGCTGGTTTTTTTTACTGTTTTTTTGTCTTACAGTTTTAACTGTTTTATTGTTTTATTTGATTATATAGTTTTGGAATTTTGTGTGTTTTACCTCTAGTATTGTTGTTTTTTTGCTGGTGTACATCACTTTGGTCAACAGGGTTATTTTTTAAAGTGCTTTACAAATAAAGTTCACTTAACTTTACTTGAAGTAGTGCCTGTAGGTGTCTGTAAATATGATGGTCCATCGACTGTTTCTCTAACCACACAATTACATCAAAATTACACCTGAAAACACACAATTACACCTGAACAATATTTTAGGGAGACATTAATAATTTTTGATGGTTTTAGCCTCAGGACTAAGGCCCCCTATTACCTTAATAAAAGCTCTATAGATCAATAGCATTTTTTCTACAATGACAACCACACCCTGGGCCTCACCCTGCTACGGCTCACTTTCCTGTGTCAAAATGCAGCTACACCCTAAAAGGTAGCATGGTGCTATGCCATCAGTATTACATCTATGTAGTTTGTTTCTAAGACCTTGTAACAATCTGTGGAATTTTCCAATTTAGAAGTTTTTTGAACTTCCACTCTCAGTTTCAGCCTTGCTGTAGAGGAGGAAACACAATCAGCCTTTCCCCTACCTGACTTCAAGCTCAACAAGCCATCCTCCAAGCTCAGATGGAAGTGGCACTGCTGAGAAGAAAAAGACACAAAAATTGATGTACGACTATTTGGGTCATGCAGATGAAAGGGTTTTCTGTGCAGAACCTCAAACACATCCATTATTTTTTTCTTCCTTGTTCAGCAGGCCTGACCATGGTGAAAACAAGTTTCTGAAGGGTAACTGAAGGACAGCTGAGCGTGGTGTGTCTTAAGTAGCTTATTGGCATACAGAAAGCATGGATTGGTCGCAACAGCTGCATTGTGAGAGCCTGGTGAGGGTGTGACACAATCCTATTGGCTGTAGCAAGGGTGGTGGCAGGACGCAATGTGAACAACAATTACACCACCAAGAGCATTGCAACAACTTACTTGGAGTATTGACAGTTAGCACATGGGTATGATCAGGTCGTAGCACAGACGAGAGGCCAGTGTGGCCAAATGTTTCAAACTCTCAACAACCAACCAAGGTTTGGGTGCGCAGACAGTGTGTCATACATTGGCAGTGCTGATACCATTCCACTCCAGACCTTGATGCACTGATACCATGATAATAAACGTCCATGACTTTGCTATGTACGTTTTATGCATACTGAAAACCTTCCATGACCTGTGAAAGTGGGTCCACTCAGGCTAGCTAGCCATTACTAGGTTGTCAATATTGTCTGAGCGGGCACACTCCCAACGTGCCTGAAAACAACTTCAATCATAAAAATTTCATAGCAACTCATGCTATTTTTTACACTACCCAGCCAGTAGCTTGTCATTCTTGTGAGATTTAAACTCTAAAAAAGTTGAACTATTTCTTCACACATTGTCATACTATATATTGGATTTTGAGGTCAGTTTAAGAAAGGTTCTCTCTAACTTTCTGAGTCAAATCTTCAACTTTTGATGACTAAAATTTAAAAAGAACAACAAGGCACTGGCAAATTTAAACTTTCTTATTCGGGTTAGGCACACATTAAGCCTGCTGACATAAACAAAGCACCACTGTGCAATGGCCGAAATACGCAGAGACGGTTTTATACTTTCAGCTTCTTTTTGGGTTGGTTCCATTTAGCTCAGCCTTTTCAAGTTTAAAACTACATTACAAGGATGCATATTCTGAATGCCTTTAATGAGTTATGAGACTTTGTTTGATATTTGCCTCACTGTTTTCTTTCTGCTTTAACAGATTCACATCAAGCACACTTATAATGTCCTTGGTATGGACATAGTGTTGCCCATATCACATCTTTTAAACAACTGAACAAAGATAAAAGCCACTTCAGCTACAACAAAGATGATACTTTACGTCAACTTGTTCTTCCTCCTTCTCTTTTCTCAAGGACAAAGGCAGGTCCTAATAAGACTCATTTAGCACAAAGCAGCAAACGAAGGCACAGCAGAATGCAAAGATAATGAGATAATGAGATAATAAGATTGCTTTGAAGTAGATAAACATCCAGTAAATATGGCTGACTGTCACAAGTGTTTCAGCACGGAGCATATTTAATCACCACATCAACATTCATGATGCATAGGAGTCGTCTTTTGGAATGGAAATAAGGGTAAAGAATATGTCTGAGGCTTCTGAATTTTCCACTGTAAAAAAACACAAATTAAAATCAGTGTTTCAAGGTAAATAAATAATTTGTAAGACTGTATCTGTAACTCTTAACTGCTGTTCCTACAAGAAAGTTTGTGTAGCACATTTATAAACAGCCTATGTTGACCAAACTACTGATCAAGTGTAAAATATATATGAAAACCTTTTACTATAAAAGCAATACAAAATTCTCTAGCAATAATAAGGTAAATCTTTGAAATAAAGATTGGTAGAATCACTTTCAATAATATTTTTTCTTTTATTATCTGCCTGTCTGTGACTGGCACATGAGTGCAAAGTCTCAGGGCAGCTAGTGTCTATCTCCAGCAGTCACTGTTCAAGAGGCAGGGGACACCCTGGACAGGTCGCCAGTCAATCACAGGGCCACACAGAGGCAAACAAGAGAAACAACCATTCACACTCTAACTCACACCTAGTGACAATTTAGAGCTGTCAATTAACCTGACATGCATGTTTTTGGTCTGAGGATGGAAACCGAGTACCCAGAGAAAACCCATGCATGCACTGGGAGAACATGCTAACTCAACACAGAAAGGCCCTCAGAAGGTGAAAAGAAATATGGGATATAACTAATTACATCTAAAAGTATTAGAAAAATTGATATTTGAGCATACAACAGCAAGGAAAGAACTGTGTGGATCAACAAGAGTCAACACCTGAGAAAAAAATATCTAAAAATATCCAAGCTATTTTTTTTTTTATTTGTTTGTTTTATTTATTTATTTTTTATTTTACCAACAGTATTGTTCCATCCTTTTTGTGGAGGGTGCAGGACTTAAAAGTTGTATTTGAACCATCTCGCAGGAAAGGTTGGTCTTTTTCCAGCTTTAACTTACTGGTACCAGTGGGAAATCTAGATATATATACAGTCTATAGCCCAAATGTAGATGAGTTCATGTACTGGAGTAAACGTTTAAAAATGTCAGGCTTATCAGTGTGTCATGAAAGTGGCACATTTAGTTTTACCATGTAAAAAATATTTTACAATGAAAAAATAGCACAGCTTAATCCTGTGCAGCGTCACATGGAGCTGGTGCCCATAAGGATAGGTGCATAAGTACATGCAGGGTCATATGCAAGCGAGGAAACATGCCGAATTAATTGCACTGATATTAAGTAAACACCAATTTGTACCCAACTGGTAAGACATAACAACCCCTGGGTATAAAGTGGGGGTACAATTTGTCTGACAGGCAAACTGACCAGCACCCAACTCAAAATTCTGTCTTCTTTGTTTGAGTTAAAATGTGAAGATGGGTAAAATCAATAAGTCTGTGTTGTAAATAAAACATCTATAGGTTTGTAGTTAGGACTTTGGGCCAGATCATCAGTACTGGACCTTTGGGTTCATTGGATATTCCAGGAATTAACACTAGACACCCCCATCCAGGGCCAGTCCAGCCAGGGATGATCAGGCTTCAGTGTGTGTCTCTTAATCAACTGTGTCTGCTGAAGCGTTAAGGTTGGAATAAACAACCTAGTTCGGGTTTTATGTCCAGCATTCAAGTATTAGTACTAGTATTTTTTCACGTCTGCCATAATGGTGGTTCCTGGAGAGCTTAGTATTTTCTGAAGTGGTTCTTAATACAGTATTTGAGAATCACTTCATTAAATCATAGGTGAGAGACTTTGGTTTGTTATGACCTTGGATAAAAAAAAGAACAGCAGATTGAACTAAAGATCTAAAAGTGTGTGCATGTTTTAATTTGTGTGGTTCTGCAGCAGCAAGCTGCCAGGTGTAAATTTATGTATCTGTGTCTGGAAACCAGAGCAATTACAGCGTAGCAGTGCGGACAGTTTGATAAGATTGCCTTCTCTGCTGCTACGCATGTTGACTACTGAAATTTAGATTCATTGCTCAACATAAGAAAGAAACTATACTACGCCGGCTACCCCACCCCATCTCAATGAGCTCGCTTGGGAAACGCATCTAGCAGTCAGCTCTCATTGAGTCAATAGATTTTTAGCAACCATGGCTACGCTTGTCAGCTGCAGCTGATTGCCTGACATATTTCCTCAGTGTCTCCTGGCTCATCTACAGTTGTCAGTTCTCCAGACGTGCCTGTTGAAGTCATGCCCCTGGCCATTCAGTTAATTCCCCATACAGCATGTCCTCTTTTTTCCCCCTTACCTGGACTGCAGCCAGTTCTGTCAGTCTTGATGTCTCCATTGCCCAGAGTGGCTTTGTCTATCTGGCTCTGGCCTTGGCGCGTAACATTTTCTCTCTTTTTTTCTGCCCTGCTGCCTCCCTTTTGCATTTCTACATTTCTTTCTATCTTTCCTTCTCTCCTACAACTCAATCTTTACCTCTTTCATCCCGCTTTGTTTTGCCTCTCAAAAACTATTGCCCCCCTCCCCCCCTCCCTCTCTCTGAACTTTTGCAGCTTTCCCAGGAGGTGCTGTAGCTGACCGGCCAGCAGAGCCATATCAGACACACTCAGACATTTTGGAAGTGGGGGGTGTTGTGGCCTAAGGCTGAGTCACTCAGTGGCAAAGACCCAATGATGCATAACAAATAAATATGTTATGGGGCATATGTAAGTTTGTCACAAGTGACATAAAACAGCCACTATAGCAGCTGGGACAGAAGAGGTTGTTTTCTGTTCACACCAGACTCAGATTTCTGCAGCAGCCCCTCTGTATTCTCCCAGCGAAAAGCTGGCCTGATGCAAATCAATAGAGTAATTTTCCCTCAGACTCATCCTAATTAACAATCTGCCGTGCGTGCTCAGGGGAACTGTGACATTTGAATAGAAACGACATCCAGCTGCTGCTGAGATGCCTGTGATTTAAGAAGTTTCAGACAGAAAACCAAAATATCTCTATTTAGTTTGCATCCTAAAGACTAAATTAGGATGACATAATGCTGGTATCTGTATTCTTTGAAAATAGGAGTAATTGTTCTTTTGTTGAAAAAATGATAATAATAATTAAAGGCCTACAATTCCTTGATGGAAAGCATATCTCCCACCATCTTTCATGCCAGAGTTTTAAACTAAGATCATCTAATGTTGAAAAATGACAGAGTTGTCGTCGTTTTCGGTCAAACCTTGAAAACACTGTTATGCGCAATCTCATTCAATATTGCAAGATGTCATGTTTAGAGTATGTGTTGTGAATGACTTTCAGCTACTATCACATCAATTTTTTGTTCAATATCTGTAAATTTGACAGAGTTAGGTGATAATCTGTGGTGGCCAGCAAAAACTGAATTGATTCCAAAAGGTGATCAGTTGTAGATGTTTCTGAACCAAAGAACTGAGAAAAGGAAGGCTTAAAATATATTTTATAAAATATACGTGTGTGAGAGTCCGAGGTTGTTTTAACTATAAAATGAATGAAGGAAATATGAGTTAAAGTTTTATTTGATTTGATCCAGTGTTAGTATGAATGTTTAGTATTTGGTTCGTACTTGTCCTTGTATTTTTGCATGTTTCAAGGAGGGGGAAGAGGATCCAGGTATCCAGAGGTATTATATGGCAGTGCGATGTAGAGTGAGCCAGGCAGGTAAGTGGTTTATTGAGTGTTTCCTTGTGGAGAAAACCAGCTTGTCCAAGGAGATAATCTTAGAAGAATTTGTATGAACTGTCCAACTGTTTATGAAAAGAACTGGTAAGTTCTGCACACAAAGGTCATGAATGAGGGTAAGTACAGAGAAACGAGTAATCACAAAAGTCAAAGTGATGTCCACAGTGTTCACCAGTTTGATAGAACAATCCAGCATTGAGTTGTAGTCTGAGCTAGTCTTAAGTAGCAACTGGGCTGATGAGTGTTAGTGTGCTGATGAAACTACTGGATCAGTAATTGAAGTGGAAAGAACCTGCCAGCCCACGGCTCCACCTGGAGAAGAAAATTAGGTGGAACATGCCTGGAACAGTCAGGACCCTCACATTTTGTTTATTTAAATGTTGCATTATTGGTAATCAAAAGCTAATAGTGTAAATCTTGTATTGCAAAACACAATGGAAAAAGAAAAATGTTTTGTCAGAATTGAGCAACAATACAGAATCAGCACAACAGGAGGGGGCTAGGACAAAATAAACCCAGGTAGTATGACTTCCATTTGCTTTTACCTCATTGCTTATCGAAGCAATTCCAGATAAAACGTTTTAAGTTGATGTCTTTTGACCACAGGCACTTTTAATTACTATGGTCCTTTAGGTGACCAGGCTGTTCAAAAATGTATCCTCAGAGTGGATTCAGTAAATGCTTGCACACAACTCAACTCAACTCTGTTCATTGTCATATGCACAGTAAGTAAACATGCTTCCATCTGAAATGAAATTTCTTTGTTACTTCCCACAGTAAATACCAAACATAAAATCAATAGGTATATATAAAATAGGTGTATATATAAAATAGATATGTAAAAGGTTAAGAGATAATTACAAGCTAAAAGCAATATACAATATACAATAGCAATAATAACACCAAATCCCCTTACAACAATATGAGATTATCTTGGCCCTTCAATGCAACAAAGATCAATCTTAGTCTCTGAGTTACTCTATAGCCGTCCAACATATGTGGTGTCATGTTTCAGATCCATTCTTCACAAAACAAATGCATTTCTCTTTCATCTCCATATTCCCAGGCAATTTAAATAGGCTGCCTGCATTGTTTTGCAAATTCTGGCATCCTGGGAAGATGATTTGTGCGATAAAGACAGAGTAGTTTTCTCACTAGTTGTCAGATGCAAATTTAGATGGTGTTTTCTCTGTGTTTATAGCTAATGCATTGTAGCAGACCTATTTATAACATGACAGTGTTACAGTAAAGTCATTTTAATACGTAGCTTCTTGGTGTTAGGATTTCAGAGCATAAACACTAAAGAAAAAAAAGGTGAAAAGAAAATATGTTTTGTATCATGTACAATGTGTTTTTATTCAGGCTTTTGATTTTGCCTGTTAGCACACTGTGGAGTCTTTATAGCTGACGGCTGTCTTTCTGTGTGACATGGCTGCGTGTTTTTCTGCATAAAGAGCGGGTAAATGACATCCAAATGTTTTAGGATGGACATTTACTGCCAGGTGTGAACTCTCTCAGTCAAGCCGTCCACTTGCAGACAAATGACTCGAGGTGAAAGTTTAACGCTAGGTCTGAACAGCCTATGAAAGTAACTAAAATTGTGTAAACAAACAAATTAAAATTTACTCGTAGCAAAATGCAGACGACTCACATGACCGGGATCTGAAGGCTCCCACAATTTTACTGAGTTATTTATGTTTCTGTTCAGAATAGTTCTCTGCTAGTTCGAGTGTTTTTTCTTTGAGAGAACTATAAAAATAAACACTTGAGTTCTTAACAAATCTTTGCACACAGCCATGTGCTTAACAGCTTGTTGGCATTTCAACCATTTACTCACTGACAACTTTTTTTGTTCTTCAATCCAACAATGGGGGAGTTTTGCCCACCAAAAAAATAACAAAAAACAAAAAACAAACAAACAACAAAACAAAACAAAACAAAAAAACTATCTGAACCAGAGAGTTTCTGGGTTTCTATTGACATTTTACAAACTTTGTTCTATAAATTCTGCCTTTAAGGCTTTTCAGGCGTGCCAAAAGGAGTACTGCAAGAAGAAACTCTATCCACAATCAAAAGCAGTCTGCAAAGCACTGGAATTAATAACGAAAAGGTTTATTGACATGTAATCAGTGTAATTATCCTGAAGAAAGCAAAGCAAGTACTAATCAAAGCCAGCAGCATAACTTTTCCAGATGATCACCTTCTCTTCCTCACAAATTTCTGTCTTTACAAGCTCATTTCTACACAGTGCTGCATTGATGAGGAATAAGTAGTCGGCAAACACAGAGGCGATATTACCCGTGTGTCAAATATATACAGCACACTTAGCGTGCATTAGGCATGCTCTTTGCTTGAAATACCCTGATGAGAGAGATCCAGGTAAAATCCATTATCCCTCTCTGATTTGCCTTATGAAATCCATGGCAATTACAGAAGAGGGAAAAGTAATGAGGAGAAGCAGGACGAAGGATTATAAAGCTTTTAGGCAGCTGTGCAAGAATGGACTTTGATTCAATAACAGTAATATGTCCTCAGTTCTCTCTGTGTTCACTGCAGGTCCTCTAAATAACTGGATGTGTGCTCAATTGAGCGTTTTACAGGAGATTTTGAGATGATGTGTGAAATAGAAGTTTTTTGCCGCCACCATAAAAGTGGCAAGTTGAGGTGATAAGTCAAATTTATGTTGGTTTTGAATTGCATTTTTCTTTCCCTGCATGAAATGAAGTGACCGCAGCAACACCTGGCATGAAAAGAAACTTTTCTGGGAAGCCAACCAGAGTAATACTGCAGCGTGTTCAGAAAAAAAAGCAGTTCTTATCTGTCCATAGATGTGAACTGACCTTAAGTGTGTTGATTTTTAAGTACAGTTATTTATTTTATAAGACAACTGGAGGGACAGATGACAGCAGCCAAAAAGCTCTGGTTTGTCTCGGTCCCGGAGGGACTGACTTGATCATGAAGGCTCATGTTACAGACACGGATATTTTGAAGAACAAACTTTTTCTGCTGCGTTTGCACCTCTGATTTGTGTCTTTTGGTGAGCAGATTTTCTTTTTTAAAAGGTTTACAATTGCTTTTCCAAAAATGGAGAAATTACAAACTCAGTTTTTCGTGACTCCATGTAGATTTTACAAAAATTTCCAATATTATGAATGCCTTCGTATGTTAAAAAACGAGGGAGAAAAGCCACAAATTGCAATTCTAACCCACACATGTGATAGATTCTTGTACTGTAACAGTTTCTGCATTATTACTTAGCTCAGTGGGATGCTTAACTGGAAAATTAGAGGTCCTTTGTTTGATTCTTTGGGCTATAGACTGTATTGGTTTTTCTGCCAATTTTGGTTAAATGCAAACCCTTGTTCGATGTAGAAAATGTTTTAGATTTGGTTTCTTTTTAATGAAACCAAATTTTTAAATCCTCTTCACAAAGCTATTTGATGAGCAAAGTGGTTCAATCACTTTCCCAACTTACCTTTACAGTATATATTTCTTTCTCAACTGGTTATTACAGTGATACTAAATGGTACGTTTTAAGCTTTTAACAGTCCTTCTTAAGCAGATGAACACATTTGTATCCAGACTATGATTTTTATAGATGACACTGTGATGTGCAGTGAGAGTCGGGAGCAGGTAGAAGCTAGCCTGTAGTGATGGAGGTATGCTCAGGAGAGAAGAGGAATGAAAGTCAGTGGAAATAAACCAGAACACATGTGGGAATGAAGAAAAATGGGCGAAACAGTGAGGCTGCAAAGAGTAGAGGTATTGAAGGTGGATGAGTTTAAGTACCTGGGGTCAATCATCCAAAACAGTGAAGAAGAGAGGTGAAGAAAAGAATGCATTTAGGGTGGAGTGGATGGAGACGAGTGTCAGGGGTGATTTGTGACAAAAGGATAGCTGCAACAGTGAAAGAGAAGGTTTCTAATGGTAGTGGGACCCACTGTGATGGATGGTTTGGAGACAGTGGCACTAACTAAAAATCAGGAGACAAAGCTGAAGACAGAGCTGGAGGTGGCAAAGATGAAGTTATTCAGATTTTAATTTGGGAGGGACCAAAATGGACAAAATAAATTTGTCCATTTTGGTCTTATGACCAATAGACCATAAAGTGGCCTATTTTAGCCTACTTCATGTGCTGAAAACCAAAACAACAATGAAACCTCTTTTTTAACAGTTTTTCTATGTCAGAGAGACAACTCAGGTTAAGCCATTTGGAGACAAAGTTATTGTAGAGGCAAGGCTGACATGGTGTGGAAGTGTGTCGAGGAAGAAGCGGGGATATACAGGACAAAAGATGAGGAAGTCCACAAAGAGGTTCATGGATGTAGTAATATGCAGGGAGTCTGTGTGATAGATTGGGATCCTGAGATAGGGTAGGTTTGGTGAGATAAATGCAAATGAAACTCCCTAAAACAGGGGTGTCAAACTTAGTTACACAAGGGGTCCAAAATTCAAAACTTGTTCGTAGCTAAAGGCCAATCTCAAACAAAATTTAATGGAAAAATACATAAATTAACCTTGGTTTTAAATGTAATGTCAAATTGTTCATATAGAAATACCAATTACCTTTACTCAATGAAAAAATATATAGAATTTAGAACAAACATGCTTTAATGAACAATGAAAACAAAACTTAAAAAGAGAAATCCTTAGTATTCATTTCTTACGCCTTACTCTCTATCAACAGCTTTTAAATTATTGTTCTTCGTAATAAATTTAATCACAACCCATTAAAACAGCTAATAAAAAACACCAACAAAAATACAAACATGCAGCTACAAACATTTAACTTTAAAACAAGAAAATGCAGACAAATCTAAAGATTAAAGTAGACTTGCTGTTACTCAGATGCACATTAACTCAAGTCAGATACTCAACATCTTTTCTTAGCTGCAAGTTTATCAACAAAAGTTTGATCAGTTCTATTTGATCTTCTCTGTGGCTCTTTTCACATCAAAATCAAAGAAATTAAATGTAATTATCTTGGCTTCAAAGTAACTGTCACATGAAGGGTTCACTAAAAAGGCTCAGTATTTTTATGCAAAATGAAAAGTGTTGGAGACTCAATCTGTCACAAATCAGAGGGCCAGATATAATAAAATTTAAATGTTATCTTGAGGGGCCAGAGAAAATGTTAACAAGGGCCCAATCTGGCCTGCGGGCCTTGAGTTTGACACATGGGCCTTAAAGAAAGCAGCCAAAATAAGAATAGGAAAATCCAGAATGTGACCCATGACATTTGGAGTGAGTTGTACTGAACCAACTCAAAGCTAAAAGAGGGTGGGTCAAGAATTTATGAATCATTTTTAATATACATTTTTTTTGGGCAACTAAAAAAGTCTAATCTGAACTGAATAAGATTATTTTTCTGCCAGGGGAAACAGCGAACAACAAACAGCCTCACCAAGACCAGGCATCCAGGCCAGTGGATAAACAAGGTAAACAATCTCTCAACGGGTAGGTGGAAGGAGTGCGGTGCAAGGATGTTTTCTCACTGATGCCATAAATAGTGCATGAGTTGTCTAAGAACAACGGCTAGAGGTTTTTCCACTTTTTCACAGACCATTTGGACAAACACAAAGATGCATTATTGACATAAAGTTGTTTAAAGGTAAAATATTAGAAGCTCTAAGTGTTTTCAAGAGTACGTAAAGAGTTTCTCGTCTCAGACAATAAAATGTGACGTTAGCTAAGATCAAGCCACAGGCCCAAAGCAAAGCCCCAAGACCAGTTTGCTTTGAGAAGGAATCAAAAGAGTGAAAAGCAACACATTTGGATTGCGGGGATGTATCCCTCCACGGAGGTTTGATTCTCTCCAATAAACACCTATAAACCCAGGCCATTGCAGAGCTCTCAGAGAAAATTAAAAAACAAAATTGCCTTCATAAATATTAATCTGTGTAAGGCAGAGGTTGTGCCCTTCACAATGATTCAGGCTCTCAGGAGCACATTTGTCAAGAGTAAACAGTATCCTCCTGTTTACCTAATGCTGAACATTTGCTAGGTGAGTGGGTATAATTGATGCCCTCATATTCCATTCTTCAGGATGTAATTAAACATGGTCTGCCATAGAACACATTCATCTCCCTCTTCCCCTACACACACTCGCATAAGCACACTTTAGTGCAAAGCACACTTCTGCACGATTGCACCCTCATCCATTTCTTCAACAGCAGGGCCTGGTTTTCACTTGGAATTAAAGGTGAAGAGCAAGTTAATTTCACAGCTTTTTGGCATGTTATCATCAATACTGCATGTGTGACTGTGCTGAGATGGCCACTGCCTTAGTCGTTTTGTTTTTTAGGGGTAACATATTATTAGCTGCTCGCTTAAGTGTGACGGAATCATTAGCAAGCAGAAAATAAGCCAATGATACTTTTCTTTATGCCTCTATGCCTTTTATTGTTCATGATAAAAATCTATGAAGTATAGATTATAATTGTATAGCTAACTTACCTTCTCTTTATTTTCACTCATGTTCAACACTACAACTGGGCAATGTGGATAATGTTCTATTAAAGCCTATCCTACCAAAATTAAATTTATAAGAATGATATTTACAAAGGGCGGCATGGGGTTAGAGTTGTTGCCTCATAGTGAGAAGAATGCAGGTTCACTTTTGGCCTGGAGCCTTTCTGTGTGGACGTCCTGTCCAGGGTGTACCTCACCTCTCACCCACTGGTGGCTGGAGACAAGCACCAGCTTCTTGTGACCCTACACAGAAAAGTGGCTACAGAAAATCAAGGCCAAGATCACATTATCACCCTCAGGAGTCAGTTAAGTTTACATCTGGCTTTGTGACAGAAGGATAGCAGCAAAGATAAAAATAAAAAAAATTACAAGATGGCAGTGATTACAACAACAGGTTATTTTAGGGATTTTACAGGTTATTTCCATTATGAATAACCTGTAATTAATGTTTAAATCAGTCAAAGTCAGTGTTTTTATTCTGTATATCCATTCAGCACAGTGCATACAATTGTGTCGTACACTAGCAGCATTTTCTAAAGTGGTTTTATGGTTCTGGAAAAAAGAATGTGATCAGTTTTTATTCATGTAAAAAAATTCCAACTATTCTTATAAAGGTAGTTGTCATATATATATCGATGGATTATATATTGAATAAACCACAGCACGAATTACATACAGTGGTTGTTTTATAAGGTTGGTAAAAATGCTGTAATGATGTCATGACTAGTATTTGTTGTATCTTTGTATTTGCATGTTATGCTTCACCCTATTCAGCACACTCAGTCATTTCTGAAGGAGCATCTTTGAGCAGCCAAGAAAACACCCTTAAAGCTTTGAGTACCTTATCCTTACTGCCAAACTGCTGCTGGTTCAGTGAACACAAATTTAGTGTCTCGTGAGAATTAAATCCTGGCAAAGTCTGTGTAAGATGACAAATTTTAGGCCAGTTTATCACATTGTGTGACCTGTGTGAGATATCAAGACATTTCTTTATTGCATTTATCTGTATTTTGTCCATCTGTCAGTTCAAACCAACACCAACAGCCTTTCTCTTTCCATGTATCAAGTTGGATGGACTCTGGGGAGCTGCCTTGTACCTGTAGACGTCCTCATCAGATCTTATCCTCTGTGCTAGAAAACAATCACATAGTCAGAGGGAGGGCTAGCTCCATCTGTGGAATACTGATGCAGGAACAGTGCATCTGCAAGATGAGCTCAGAGGATTGAGAAACATGGCCTAGGTATGAATTTGAAAAAGTATGATCAGCAGGACTTAGAGGAATTTTCTCAGAGGAATTAGAGTGACAGCAAGAGTTTTACAAACACATTGTGAGAGGCTACAGATGTAGAGGTTGAATGAAAAATGGGAAAGACATTTTAGGCTGCTATTTTGAAAAGTTCTATCTAAAAAACAAACAAAAAACAAAAAACAAATGATTCTGGTAACTAAGAGAGGTTGCTCAGTGATAGTAACATACTGTACCAGTGTAAAAGGAAATAAAAAAATAGCTATCTAGAGCTCTATTTAGAAAGCCCCAGAAACTGATTAAACTGAGGCAGTTAATGTCCACAGCAGGTACTGAGTGGTATATTTCCACTAAAAGCAAAACTCTGGGTACTCGCCTGAGGAAGTACACTCAAGAAGAAAGAACAGAAGAATAAGGAAAGTATTCTGCATCACACCATCCAAAATGTACTCTCAATGGCAGGGAAATAATACAAGAATATATCCACCCAGAGCTGACACTGAGCCAAACTGAAGAAGCATATGGGAGAAGGAGGCATCACACCAAGATTTTTTTACTTTTCTTATTTTCTCTTAGGTGTATATATGCTATGTATTTATTTTGTTACAGTTGCTCCGTGCAAGGGTGTAAAAATGTAAACACACAAAGAGTATCAAAGTCAATTTCCCGCTGGGAGTAATAAAGTATTCTGATTCTGATAATGCTCCATGGCCACAGGATCTAAGATTTGAACTCAGCATTTTCCCAGAGCATAAACCAGTATCTATCACAGTGGCAGACATGCAAAACAGAGTCTCAGGTATTTAGAGCTGAACTGCACTGAGACCTGACAGGATCCACACCTTCTGGCTAAAGAAACTGACTGCTCTTTATAAACACCAAGCAACACAAATGAATCAGCTACTAATGGAAGGGACCCACCCTGAGTGGTTGACTCAAGGCCAGACAGTATTGATCGTGAAAGATCCCCAGAAAGGAGCAATTCCCTCCAACTGCCGGCCAATCACCTGCCTCTGAACAACATGGACACTCCTCTCAGGCATCATAGTAACTAAGATGAGTTGGCACATGGGTCAGTACCTGAGCGAGGTACAGAACGGAACTGGCACCAACATCAGAGGAGCCAAGCACCAGCTACTAGTCAACAGAACTGTAGCTCGAGATTATAAGACCACACACACAAACCTGTGCACTGCCTGGATTGACTACAGGAAAGCCTATGACTTGCTGCCCTGCACATGGATAATGGAGTGACTGAAACTGTTCAACATGAACGGGATATTAAGATCCTTCATCAAGAACTCAAGGGGAATATGGAAGATGGCTCTGGTAGCCAATTTAAAGCTAGTTGCACAAGTCAGCATCAAATGTGGCATGTACCAAGGTGATGCTTTGGCCCTACTCCTGTTCTGCATGGGCCTGAATCCTCTCAGCCAAATCACTGTAAAGAGTGACTATGGATACCGGTTCCAAAGTGGAACAGTCATCAGACACCTCCTCTACATGGATGACATCAAGCCCTATGCCACAAATGAGTGAGACATCGACTCACTGATTAATATCTTCAGGATATGTAGCAAGGACACTGGAATATCATTCAGAATGAATAAATGCAGTTGAATTGTACCAAGACAGGCAAGTGATCCCAACTGAAGGGGTTAAACTACCTGAAGGAAACATTGCAGATATCCATGACAGCTACAAATATCTTGGAATCCCACAGATAAATGGTACCCTTGATAAGGCTGCAAGGAATTCAGCTACAACCAAGTACCTACAGAAAGTTAGGCAGGTTGTGAAGAGCCAGCTGAATAGTAAGAACAATGTCCAAGCCATCAACACCTATGCAGTGCCATAACGTGGCCAAAGGGCCACTGACATCAAGACACAAAAGCTCCTCATAATTCACTGAGGGTTTCAAGTCCAGCACCCTGAGACTGTACACTAAGAGAAAGGAGGGCGTAAGAGGACTAGTGATATCTATCTATCTATCTATCTATCTATCTATCTATCTATCTATCTATCTATCTATCTATCTATCTATCTATCTATCTATCTATCTATCTATCTATGTATGCATGTATGTATGTATGTATGTATGTATGTTATGGCTATCTTTCAGAATGGAAAACAGTTTAGATACTCTGTTTTTTTAATTGCAAAGCTAAAAAAATCAATTTAAAAATTGTAATTAGTATTTTACTGTAAACATAATTGATTTAATATTTTTGCTATATCAATAATGCTTGACTGGGCTTGGTGGTAAGATCATTACAGAATAATGCTGTCTTCTGCATTCACATTATGCATGTTAATGAAAGTAAAATAAGGATTTTTCTGAGCTAACGTATTGATGACAGCATACAGCACGCACAAGTTATCAACAATGTGCAGCTTCCTTTTGTAAACAGTACAGAATGATAATTCTCAAAATTGCTGTCAAAAGTTCTTGCCTTGCACCATCAGTGGTCGTCCAGCTTTTATTTTCAGTGGTGTTCCAGCAACCACTATATAACTGGATGGATGTGCAATTCCTTGTGTCTTACGGTACCTTCTATTTTGGGTTACCTTTGTGGACTTGGTCTTCTTGTCACTGATGAAATTTGTGAAAATGAAATACTCATCTGTGACTCACCTGCCTGCCCATTCTCCACCTTGAACTAACATTCTTCTCCCTGGACACCTGGAACATCAAACCTAGAGAAAAGAAAATACACAAGTAAGATTAAATACAGTTGCTGCTCAAATAATCTTTGATAAGACCTCTCAAGACGCAAGCATTAATTCTCCTTTCCTCTCAGAGTTGACACCTCTAAACCTCCATCATTATCCTCAACTAAGTCTCTTGTAAATATTGAAAATAAAACCCTTAAGATTTATCCCTGTGTTAGTTATCTGTATTAGTCATCTTAGTCTAGTTGCTGCCTTCATATGACAAGCAATACACTATTTCCAAATTACTTATGGATTAAAGTTAAAATTAATTTCAACTTTGGCTTAAATAGCTTCTCTATTTCCCTGTAAATCTTAGGGGGGAAACATCAATGCAGTGATTGGATGAGGAGACCTGTGGTCAGAAAAACCCATTTGAGTTTGCGAAGACATCTGGTAGCTTGAGAAAACACTAAATGAATACGATGGCTCTGTCTCTCTCCACAGCTGGCATTAATAAGCCCCATTTGCTCCTAAGAAACTGTTCAGAGGCCAAAGGCAAAACCTTGCTGGAAAGAGCAGTCCATGAAAACTCAACATGTATGCAAGTAAGAATTAGATTACATCTGGAAAAAGGTAAGCCATGCTGGAAATTCTTGTCTGGGTAAATAAACTCTTTTAAAACACTATAGTTAATTTTTTGCCTGTGTCAGTCCATCAGGATTCCTTCGAGAAACTGTTTATGTCTCCAGTTTCAGGCTAGTGGAGTACTTCGTAGCGCAATCAAAACACTGAAAGCCTTTTTGGTGATTTACAGTATTATTCTCATCTAATAGCAGGCTTAAACGCTAATCATGCATTCTAATTCCTGGCTTAGTGGGCCGATGGATTAGAAGACCATGTAATGTAAAGTTAATCCCATATACACTGCGCTGAAAATCCGCCTAGAAGCGTTTCTCATCATCAAGAATTTTGCCTCTAATGATGTCTCTAGAGAGAAGCTTGACTCCCACTCGAGGTGAGATTGTCTATGCGGGATTTTCGGGTCCACATGTATGTGGAATACAAAGTTTATGTGCTGAATCAAAATCTTTTTGACATTCATATTCATGTTTTCTTGATTCATTGATGCCCTCTTGCACATTACACTGCTGGTTATAAAACCTACCTCTATCGAAACAATCAGATATTCCTTCTTTCAATTTCCTCTCATATCTTTAACGATCAGTTCTGCCTCCTGGCTCTGTATAGTATCTTTAAAGTTCAGGAGAGATGGGCGATTTACAAAACTGTGCCAAGAAGTTCACAAACAGAAGTTTAAATCCAAATGAGTGTTGCTTTTACCCTCACATTGACTTATTTCTTCTGTGGTTAGCTAAAATGCTAGAAACCTAATAATTAATGGAAAAATGGGATGGAAAGCAGCAAGTTGTATAGACAGAAGGATGGAGGCCACACAGATTTGAGGGAATGTAAAGAAAAGCAGAAAAATAAAGCTGGATTTGGCCTTGTTCTCTTCAAGCCTCCAGATTCTCCTTGGAGAGCCACGATTGTTCTGCCCTTCTCAAAGCCTTTGCCTGTGGTCTCATTTCTGGCTCCCATTCTTTGATCAAATCTCAAAATAAGCCCTTTATTTCACTGCCTCTGTTATCAGCCGACCTCACTTCCTAATGTGACTGTTTGAGGGTTGCTTTATAAAGCTTTTGTCACCAGAAACTCGTAAAGAGTTGCCCTGAACTCATTTTAGTTTGGATTTTATCACTTTTGTGCACATTAAGGAAAATTAGAACAATTCTGAATAAATTTTGAAGAGAGCCAATGCAACTATTCCTATTCCAACACACATGAACTTTCTTCTATAAAGCCCCAAAATAATTTTGGACCTAATCTAAAATAACAAAACACCTACAAACCAAAATCAAACGGAATGGTAAACTTACTACTACTAGTGACTCATTAGAGTCACCATAGTAACCACACACATTTTACTTTTAATAAGAAATGCAGTCACTGAGCAGACAGTCACTTCAAAATCTGTACATTTTATTGAAAACATACTTGAACTGTAAGCAGCAGAACTATCGTCATACGTTGATATTTTTTGTCTACAGTGTTTTATGTAAGAGATATAACAGAAAGACCCTTTCACATGCAATGGAATATAATGAAAGTTTTGATGTGCGCACTATTTTCCTTTGGGAGAATTTGAGAAAAAACCTTAAGTCCCGAAGCAGTGAGAGACACTATTTGGAAGAAGATAAAAAGCCTATGTTCTGATGTATAAACTGTATAAGAAGTTTGTGGAAATGACAAAAGATTGCAAAAATTTACACCACTCAAAAGGTATATTATCTGGTAAACACTGAATACTCTTTGAAAATCATAAAACTTAGAATGTGATTGTGCAAAAACTGTCAAAGATATCAAAATGCCAGTTCAGTCATGTAAAGTCCAACTCATTGTAACCCATTTATACTTCGAATGATGTTTGTACTGTGATATATTTGTGAGCTATATAGCTTTACAAAGGGCCACATACACAACACTGGAATTGTTGCGTAAAGCAATTTTTTTTTTTTGTTTTGCAGATTTTATTTACACTGCATAATGTACTTTTTCCAAAAGTCAAATCACAATATTCTCAATCAAGTTGCACGTTTTAATGAATTTCTTGTCTTTTGTTTTAAGATGCAGGAGGACAAGTAAATTAAAAAATTGTCACAGAAATTGAAGAATACCAGCCGGATAGTAAGAAGGGGGCTTCAATGCTTCTGGATTGGCACCGTTCTTAACAAGTTATACAAATGTTATTAATGGAAACTGCATTTGTTTCTAACATTTTCTTGCACATTATTAGCTTAATTGTTCCAGTAGTATGGGAAGTACTACCTTTTAGGCACTCGTCCTGATCTTACATGACAGAAGATGCCACCACGCCTCTTTCTGCAGGTGCCCTGCATAGCTCCTTTTTTCCCTGCACACTATGCACTTCTTGGTTACCACGCACTTCTCGAAAGTCGTTAAAGGCTGATTTCTCTTACTGGGAAAATAAATCTTCCCCTTCAGGTGCAGTTTTAATGGGGCACCCATCCATTTGAAGATGGCACATTTGAAAGCTGAACTGTTCAGGGAAAAGGCCCAAAAATGTCATTTCGGTGATGCATGGAACTTGAAGGTTTTTTTTTTTAATGTTAAGCTGTGGTAAAGTTGGGGAATTATGTGCATATTTCTCACGACGACTGTGGGAATGTTTAATGCACAGTCATTCGTGGCAGTGGAAGTGTTTTGTGGATCTGTGGTTGCAGGTTTTGATTGAGACATTAATGTTTGTTCTATACAAACCTACAGCGACTTGTGTTTGTGGTGGCACGGTAAAGGTTATGGAAATTTGTGGTGAAGCATACACGGCTTGCAAGAAATTATAAATGTGGCTTTGAAATAATCAAAAAGCCATTGTGCACAGCAGGTATTTCACTTTGTGTGGTCTGAAAAAAGTTGCTGTCAGCAGACAGATGCAAGATTAAATCCCCACTGCCTTATTAACTCTGTAAGCCAGCGAAGGCTGAAGTCATATATGCTAATATTGTACATCTCAAGTTTAGACAGTACATATATAAATACATTTCAAAACGCGTTCTTGCCCTTTTAGTAGATCTGATTTAAATAATCTCTTCTGTATATTTCTGCTAAACTGTGTTCACTGATTTATATTCCTGGAGCTGCTTTAAAACCCAATGATGTCTTCAGTGCCCTGTTCCCTCCTTGTATTCCCAGAAGTCAATATTTGAGGGTCAGTGAAGAATATATTGACTTCATCACTAATGCATATGCATTTCCTGACATTTCCCAATGCACACGCAGTAGCTCTGAATTGTCCCAGACTGCCAGCTCTGCACGGACCCTATCACAAGTCAGATCTGTTTATCCTTCCACTTGCTCTTCCTCACACTGCTGCCTCATCTTGGCTCTGATCCGAACTGATAATAAGCACATGCAAATTCTCATGTTGGATCAGTTACGTCACAGAAATATATGCCATTTCATATCTATTATATCCACCCTGGCTTCACTGTGGCGTGTTTATGAAAAGGGGCTTCATCAAAGATTCTCTCAGAGAGACGTTGCTCCTAATCTCCTGCTTTGCTTCGTGTCTCTGAAGCCACTAATGGGTGGAACAAAATGCCCTGTCTTTTCCTCAGGATATTGCTGCTTGTAGCGCTAATCAGGTTGGAAATGATTGCTGTACTGTATATGTGTGTGTGTGGGCAATTCCACACAACGACATGCCCCACTTGAGCAGCCCTTATCTCCTGTCCTCTTTCAGCCTCACCCACATTAACCTTCCCATCTTTCTGTAACTTCTACATGCATCCACATTTTTTTTAAACGTGCTCAGATAATCAAATGCACAATGTGTATACATCCTATCTTCAGTAACAGCCTGCTTCTTTCGCACGCTGATAAGTGTGGCAGACGAAATGTGCATCGCCACAGGTTTCCCTAAATGTCTGCTAGAGTCTCTGAGGCTAATAAACATCATAGGCTGGTCCCAGTTGACCACGTTGATTCGCTTTACAGATGAAGAGGGATAACTGAACACCGCAAATAAAAAGTGATTTATAAGTCATTTATTCAACAAAGTGTTTTGGCTTAAGCAAAATCTGTGACCCAAAAAGCAAAAATTGGCCCCTTTTAGAGTTTCATAATTTTCAGTCCATAACGACAAATCAGTATCATGCAACTGCTAATCTTTTATGGATATTTTATGCATGTATTGCCTTTCTTTCAGTATTTATTTTACTTTTAGCCATTCATTGTTGTGGTGATGATCATTACCTTATTTAAGACCCAATCTGACTGTCTTCCAGTCAGATTTTATTTCATTACTTTATTACAGTAGATATCAAATCCATTACATTTCCACCACAGGTACATTTCCATTCATAGTGAATTCTGTTTTTTCTGTTATTCATGTTGGTCTTCACAAAATATACAAGGCATGCTATTTGTCATTATTCTGCTTATGCGTACATGATTTAAATTTGTACTAATAATAAAATTGAAGTAAATGCACTGATTTTTGTTTAGACACTTTAATCCTTTGGGTTAAAGGTCCTTTAATTTTATGACAATGAATATTTCGGGGGGGGGGGGATCAACCACCTTATATATCTGCTGAAAAATGCTATTAATTGTTTTTTTTTTGTTCATTATTCAGTCATTTGAAGCTATTTTAGCCTGAAATGTGAATATCAAATCTAAGTAACTTTTTTTAGCTCTTTAAGGGCCTATAATTTCAAAATAAAATTCCAACTTTTTTTTTTTTAAATCAAAAATCCCAAAATTATAACTAATACTATGTGAATAACATCTTGTAGTTTAAAATAGTTACTTTTTAAATTCTAGCTTCATCTTTGTACCCTTATAAATAAAACAAAGCGTATATGTTATAAATAACATATGGCTGCTGTTAGCCTCTACCAGCTGTCAGGCTTTGGGGTTAATGTTTTCATGTTTTTGGTTCATGTTTCAGTTTGGGTTTATTGTTTTCATTTTTTTTTTTTTGTCATTTGGTTGTCTTTATGTTAGTCTTGTCTTCAATCAGTTTTTGCTCCTTGTGTCTTTGCATTTCTGTCATCAATCACTTGTCCTCTTTTATCATTTGTTTACCTGCCACGCCCATCTCCACCTGCTCCCAGTATGTAATCACTCACCTGTGCCCACTTCCTCTAATTACTCTCTGTTTTTAAAACCTGGTCATTTCCTTCATTTACTCGTTGGACTGTTGAGTCATGCACTGCCTGGTTCCCCCTATGTCTCGCCCATCGTGTTCCCCATGTTTTGGATTTTTGTAATTGTTTTATTTTGCTGAATGCCAGCCTTTTGTTTTTGTTTCTTTTTACTTTAAAATAAATTATTTTATTTCATGGAATCCAAGATAAGTCTGCACATTAGGTTCGCTGGAATCTCCACCCAACCTGACCCCAGCATAATGTTGTCAAAGTAACAGGAAACAACTGAACTGTATTGAAGTTCATTTAGGTACCTGGTTTGAACTAGAAATTTTTACACAAGAAGGAAACTTCATCTGCATCAAGGATTATTTATTAGAATATCTTTTTTGTGTGTGTTTTTATGGCAGGCATAAACACACAAGAAGCTCATAAATGTTATATCGTCAATATAAGGCCCAAAGGATCAGAAAGTGTGCATCCTAATACAATAAGAATGACTGTAATGTTTGTCTCTGAAGCGATGTTTCTGCTTTATTACAACTTACAGCCACCAGGCAGGCATCAAAAGGAATCTAACAACACACCTTTTGCCTGGGGCAATTCTGTTTTAAATCATACCTTATCTCATCGGCGTGAGTGTCTTATACATCTTGATGCACATTCGCAAACTCATCCACACAGTGTTGTGGAGAATGAGACCAGGCGGGGACATTTCTCAGTTTGTCATCCAGTGTCAGATGCATGTATATAAAGTGAGAAGAACTTGTCAAGCTGACACGAGCCGTTTCCCAGCTTCTGAGTCAGCGATATGTTCTCTTTTCTCCCACGTTTTCTCTCCTTCCCACTGTCCCAGTCGTTCTGTCTGCTTGTAAGGGGAAAAAAATAAACAAAAAAACAGCACAGATGATCAGAGATTTGTGACAAGTAGTCGAGGGAAAAAAAAGCAATTTGAAATGTTTGATTTGATTATTTTATTATAGCTATAAGTTATCAGTGTTTGATATTCATTACATTCAGACTGCTTTTATAGACCTTTTCAAGGTAAAACATTGTGTTTAACAAATTTGATATACAGTATGCACTTTGTTTATGATAAAACCATAGATGCATTATAAGGAAAAGGTTGTGGTATAAATTTAAATATGATTTTTGCATCTGTCTAAAAAAGAAACTGCATAATGCTGAGATATGGAGTTGGTTAAGGTGCTGAACAGAAATCATTTTAATGTCACTGTGACTCTTGTGGTACTCAGCATGGCATAGTAAATGAGAGGGACAGAATTTAGAAGGCTCACTGGAAAAGTGTTGCCTTCATGGAACATGATTTCTCAACGAATGGTTATTAAAATGTCAGAAAGACTTAAAGCAAGGTGCTGCTCACAAATGAATAGTCACACCCATCTGTGGTTTTATTTTTTCCCAATTTACATTTAACACATAAAGAAATGACTATTTGAAGAAAAGGAAAAAAAAAGTCAGTTCTAAACGTGGGTTTTCTACAGATGCAGTCTGAACATAAAGTCCACATAAAATAAAATCTAATGTTCTCGGCTGTGTTTTTCAGACATTTCTTGCTGTTTAAAAAAAAAAAAAACCTCAACTGATTGACACAAGGAGTCAAATGAGGAATTTGCCAAGAAAGCTCTCAGTGGAGCTGTCCTGCAGTTTTACTATTCTTTTCAGTCTGCAATTATTGAGTATTTAAGGGTAAATAGATCACGGCAGAAAATCTCAGTGACAAGAAAATAGTTCACTTGCACAAAACGTTTTTTTTACTGACGGTGAAGTGACTATTTAAGAGTAGATATGTTCCGAGAGCGAGGAAGAGAAGAGCTAAGGGGTGAAACGGACAGTGAAAGGAAAGATTTAATTTCTTCGTGTGGAGCAGACAGAAGGTATGCAGCTCGAGATTACCAACTGGGGACTAGACGGCACGCCCCAGGACTCTAAAGGTTAAAAAAGATTTACTGATAGTCGACTGCTTTGTGCTAAATTTACAAAGATGTCCTTGGCATTCATTAAAGTCAGTCATCAGGGCAACGACCTCAGGACTCATTTACCATTAACTTTGTCTTTTTTTTCCCCCTTTTCTTACAACAGCATACTAAGGTCACTCAAAAAAAAAGAAGAAAGAAAGAATAAATGGGGGATGAAGCTTTTTCATATTTCCTAGTTTTAGGATTAAAGTTATTTTGAGACTAAAAGAAGAATCAAAAACCAAACCATTATTGGTGCAAAGGCAATCAGTACGCCTTATGTAAATAAACAAATGCCTACACTTCAATAGAGTTTAATAAAAAATAACTTATTAAATTTCTTATTGGTTTAGGCTGTAGTATGAGTTTTATCGAAAAACAATAATACTAATGTAAGCTATTTATATTTCAGATGTTTTGAGAGTATTTTAAAGTCAACATTACATGTGCAACGCCCACTCAGCTTATATCAGAGAATCATGTGATCTATTTTTGTTAATCATGTTGTGCTGTAAGCTTCCTTCGTTAGTTTATGCTATTAAAAGTGGAAAATCTCTTAAAATCGGCAAAAACCATTGTCATTTTGTGCTCTGCAGAAGTTTGTACAAATCGTCAAGGAGGCAAACCAAACCTGCCAAATAAAAAAAAACTAAAATAACTCTATACAGAGGTTTACTATGTAGAATACTAAGAAAACTTGACTTTCTAGAGGAAATAAAAAGGTATTCGTTGTGATTTGGGGCATCCTTCAGCCTGTTTTAACGCCTATTTCTCTCTTGGGAGCTCCCATGCAGGGGGTGTCGTCTTGTTGACTGGGTAACCTGCTCTCACCCCACTGGCTGAATCAGACTCTATCCTCGGCTCAGCGACCCACTGAACGAGTCTCCTAGTGTCCCTGGCTGCCTTCATCCTAAAGTACGAGGCCCAGGCATCCTGCTCTGGGGGCTTGACAAGATCTGACATTGTGTAAGGAGAAGAGTGTCATTGACTCACAGCCCGGGCTTATATTTCAGAACTCAATGTGTAGTGCATTGCAATGGTCTCACTCCCAGCTTTTTCCTGAGAATTATATCTACATGCCTAACTGTGTGTACTAAGGCTATGCTAAATGCAAGTAGGAGTATGCAATATACCATGTCCATCATGGCAGAATAAACAGTCTTGACAACTTCACTGCATGGGCTCTATATGATTAAGACTCTTATTGTGAAGTATTGAAGGGAAATCTGTTGATTTCTGCTATTGTAATTGACTCTGCTCTAGGAGTAACTGCATGTTGGACTTGTTCGAATAAACGATGTGTTGATATTTTCTACTTCACCCAGTAAAAATGATACCCATAATCCTCAGCTACTATAAGAGTTATTCATGAACAAATAGTCGTGTTCAGGAGTACAATGGGGTTTGCTTCCCCAGGTTTGGCTTTATTTTTAGCATTTTGACTTTATTCTTAAAACTGGGGGAAAAACAAAATCTTCCTCAACTTTTTTTTTTTTTTGGTCAAGATCTTATGTGATTTTAGGACTTCATATATACACTATGTGGCATATATTTAAAGTGTTACTTTAGTTTAATGGACTTGCATTAGTTCTGTGCTTAGGAAAAAATAAATAAATAAATTGAGTGCATTTTTAGCGATTGCTCTGACGTTTGGATTAAGAAGTGATTATTATCATCACAAGCAGGAGATAGCATAATGTTCTGTATTTGTTCAGTGTTCCTCATCTAACTGCTCAGTAGGCAAATGGAAAAACAACTGTGATGAATTTACATAAAATAAATTATGATATTTCCATCCCATTTGCATTCTAGACAATGATACATATTTGATTATGCACCTAAACTGATAAAACGGTGCCACTTTGAGCATAATGCTGCTAATGTAGACCACACTTAACCTTCCGTGTGAGGTTTCACAAACTCCCAACAAGCACACCATAAATCACATTTATTTTCTTATTTCCCTCCTTTTTTTTACCCCCCCCCCCCGCAGGGACTCCATCCCCTCCCAAAGGAGCTGTTCTCCTGCTTGTGTTGAATGTGTGCTGTTCCTCGTGATGTACATGCAGATGTAAATGGAGGCTGAAGGAGGAGGAATAAATAATCAACTGGCGCCAGTCGTGACCAATCACACCCAACTTGTCTCGGTTCCTTTAAAAGCAGGAGGGCGGGGGAGGAGGGCTCCTGCTTTGGAATGGACGGAGAGTCTGGCTCAAGCAAAGAGAAGAAATATGCTCATCCAGGAGGCACAGAATTGTGAGGTGGAAGCATTTTATCAGTCTCTTAATAATCGCCCGCTGTGGACGATTATATTGTTGCGCATGTCTGTGTAATAAAATATCTCCTAAATCATTGGACAGATTTGAACAAAACTAGTCGAACGTAAACACCGGATGTTCAACTACGTCTGAATAATTTTTGGAGTACGCCTGACTCAAAATGCCACTGCAACTGAACTGAGCAGACACAAAAATGGCTAGAGCTCAGTTAATACAGATTTTGACCTAAACTTGGGTGTAACTGTAGCTGAGGGTGATTCACAACACACATTGTGATATCTCGCAATATCACATGAGATGGCACATAATGTTATTTTCAAGGTCTGATCAAAAATAGCTACAGCTCTGTCCTTTCTCAGCATAAGATGATCTTAGTCTAAAACTCTGGTATGAAAGGCAGTGGGAGATCGCCATTCCTGCAAGGTGTGCTCGGCCTTTAATTATACAATGATTGAGAATAACTGGCTGCATGAAGAATTGGATAATTGTCCCAAGCACTGTTCAGGGAGCAGTGGTCTTCATGTTGGGACACTCTGCAGCCTCTCGTCACATCTGACACATCCAGAACCCTAGCTACGCTCGGCCCGTGGAAAATCAGCCTCTTTTGTTTTCCCTCGGGCGCCGAGTTATACCTAACGATCATTCGTCACAGGACGGAGCGCCCCGTCGTTCTCTTTCATCTCGCTCCAGTTTGGCGTCGAAGTCCAACCTGAATACGACGCATGCGCCTTGATCCTCCACAGACAAAACACACAACAAACAGGCTTTCATTTGGACTTTTTTTGTCATAGACGGGAAGCCGAAATATTTGTGCTTCTCGCCGGTTCAGTATGCAGGAGGTGGATAACCGCGCTCCAAGAGCAGAGAACTAATCAGGGAGAGGATGATTGTTCCCGCTCACCTTTCAGCAGCACCATTTTAGGGGCATTAAATCAAGTGCAGACGCAGAATTCAGAGGAGATAATATGATTTTTATTTATTTATTTATTTATTTTGCACTTAAGCCTCAGTTCGCTGTATGCTAAAAGCCAGAGAGGAGAGTTTTGGCTAATGTGTGATGTCCCTAATGCGGACATAATGGGAAGGCAGCACTAATGTTGCTGCGCCGGCAGTGGAAATGTCAGGGCTGATACACTCAGGCTTTAGTGGAACTGTAATTAGCCTAAACACAGGAGGAACTAGACACAGCTGAGGATGGACATAAAGCCCAGACAGAGAATGCTGCAATATGACAAACAACAACAATAACAATAATAATAAAAAAAAGACACAATGATAAATTTATGACTAGACCTAGACTATCTCCTTGGCTCCTTTAATGCAAATGCACCCTGGCTCTTTTGTCAATCAAAAGGCAGTGAACAAAAGATGACTCATCAATTTGTCACACCAAATTACCCCCTGCTTCTCTGTAGCCTCTCTCTCCTGCTCACTCCACATTAGCCCAAATTGTCTTTGCGTCGCAGTTTAACATGCACCAAATGACGAGTCCTTTTCAGACTCATTTCACATTCACATGCCATGGAAATTAAAACAGGGCAGGTCTTTTTTTTTTTTTTAAACCCGGAAACTTTATTATGCCCTGCTAATAAAATAGCAATTAGGTGGTGAGAATTAATTTAGAGGAAAATAAAAAGGACCTCTTTTTTTTTTTTTGGAGCGGACTGTGGCTGTGAAGGCATTTTAAGTAGCTGGATGTTATGAAGCATGTCACCACTTGGGGGTGCTCTTTCACACACTCTTCAGTAAAATCCACACAGAGGAGGGGGTTGCGTTGGGGTGGTGGAGCAGTGCTGATTGATGCGCAGAGGCCTGGCCCTCTCTCAGCTGCTGGCGCTGGTAATTGCTTCCATCCTCCTCCCAATGAGAAGTAGCTCCGTCAGAGGAGGAGAGCAGGACTCAGATCGGATCGCGTCCCAAAAGCGCTCCACAGACATTCGCCGAAACATCCTGCAGCAGTCCTGACAGGAAGTGATGAGCAAAGTCACGCCTCTTCATTCACCAGCGTTTGGTTCACATCTGCCTTAAGTGTGGAAAATATTCAATGATATTTAGGATTTTCAGGTCAGTGTCAGAATTGAATCTTTTTCTGGTACAAACTTAATGAGCTTTTCTCTTCCTTGTTGAACGTTAGAAGATATTAAGGCTGCAGAAATGTGCCTGTAAGGGACGTAGGTTGGTAACAAACTGCAGGTTCAGACAATGCACAACAGTATTTTACTAAAGAGACCTGTTTCACACCTACATTGGTGCTTCTGACATATTTGCTTTGTGTGTGTGTGTGTGTTTTTTTTAAATTAGCTTCACTCCTGTATGGTAATACGTTGAGCAAATGTTTCTCTAGCAAAATATATCAAATCAGTGCAGAATCTAAATATGGTCACAAAGTAGTGAAAACTAGTGAAGATTTATGATAGAAAGTTCTAAAAATGACAACATATACACTTTATACATTTGACCCAATAAAGCAAAAAAATTTGGCAAGTGCAAGACAGATGCAGTTTAGTGCAACCCTTGCAGAAAAACTCCATGTGAAAATTACATCAACCATAGTAAACACAAAGAATGGCTATAACTCGGTTGGTTTACCAAAAATTAAGCTTAAATCTGGTGTGGTAGTAGCTGAAAATCGTACCTGTGAGCACCACCGTGTTGCTGAAAAGTGCTACATAAATAATTTTGACTTGACTTAACTGACTGTGCAAGTTCTATGTTCTATGTTTTATGCAGTTGGTGTCAAACATGTCTGTGGTATTAGCAAAATGTCTCCGGAACTACTGGATAACTGTCGCTGGATGTTTGTGGCTGAAATGCAGGAAGAAAAAATGGCTGGCATAAAAAACAGTTAGTAGTCTAAACTATAGAAGCAGAAATGTAGGAGTGGAAGAAAACTCTGCATGACAGCAAATCCTTTGTTTGGTTAAAAGCAAACACTCTCCTGGAATGTTCTCTTTGGAACGCATTTGATTAGTGGATTCAGTGCCAGAGGATGTTTTGAATAAACTTTGCAGATCATTTGAACCAAAGCCTGTTTTCCATCCTATGTGCAGACAAACAACCCATTTAGAGAGTCTTTAAAGAGACTTTTACGTTGTTGGTTTATGAAAAACGTACAAACCTGGTAAGAAAAAGCAGCTCTGGTCTCATGAGAGTAAAGTGGATTTCTTTGGGTTTGCGGCGTTCCAAACAACACGTCATTTGAACCGCAAAGACGCCTTAAATCAGGAGTGTGTCGGTCACCTGGCACTCTGTTTTATTAACCAATGACGGGTTTACTGCCCAGCAGCCACTGTCATCGCACAGGAACGGGTGGAGATAAAAGTGCACAGCGCCCACTCATACACTCTGAAACACAACTCCAGGAGCCTACACAGAAAACAGGAGCCATGCTGAGCCCATCAGACAGAGGAGGAAGAGGAGGGAGGAAGAGCATCCCACAGTGCCTCAAGTGTTAGACGAAGACGGGGTGCATCGACAAACAATCTACAAATCACAACAAAGAATACAGCTGACTGATCTGACAAATCCACTAACTGACAACAAAAGGCTTCGACTTTGTCCATATTTGTCCTTATTTTTAAATGTGCTTCAGACTAAAATGGCACACATTAAACTGTTCTTCATATCCCTTTTCTAAGAGAAACTAATAGACAAAAATAAATTTGGTGAAACCTTTGCAGCTCATTTTCAAAGCTAAATTTCTTTTTTGAAAAGTGATTTAATAAAAAGCAGTTGTCCAAAGTATACCATGCTTTTAGAGTGTGATAGCATAAACAAAAGATGTGATGAAGAAATATTATTATTTATTTTTACAAAGTATGAACAGATTTGCTGGTACCTTGAAAGAAATTTTAAAGAACCTTTGCATTATAGCCACGTTTCAAACAGTGTTTGACCTGAATTAATAATACAGGTGCTTTCCAACTTTTCATCAGCCTATTTAAAGGAAACCTATTGATGGTTTGGTTTTACTATGTGCACCACACTGACCATGCAGTGGAGAAAGGAAAGGTGAGAGCTGCCTGAGGGGCTTACACAGAGGTTTATAGATATTCATGGTAAAGGTAAAGACTGCAACACCATCTCCGAGTTTCTGTGACCACAGCTGACAATGTTATTAAAATGTCCCAAGCACAAGCTCCCAGGATGTGGACGCAAGCGGAAATGCAGCCCCAGGTTGATCAGACATAATATGTATAGTAGAAACCAAGAAAACCATTTAAGCTGAACTCCTAGGTTAAGGTACGTCACTTTCTGCTTGCACCGTCCATTGTATGTCCCTGTTTCAACACCCCTGATTCAGCTGTTAATTTTTTTTTTTCAGCATGTCGTCAAGTTCTGCCAAACCATGTTAGTCACCTCCTCATTCAAACCAGGTGTACTGAAACAAAGAAACCACTAACAAATATAGGATAGTGGCCCTTTGGATAATAGGATTGGACATTATTGGGTCTGTTGTAATAAAATGCTGAAATACATTTTTGTGCCACTGGGTGACAAGAACTCCCATATTGATGGCATATTGATGCCGAAAAAGAACATTGTTAATCTATCAGATGATTGTTCCATAACAACTGTAGCTTGATTTTTGCCCTCCTTAATACAGTTTACAGTTTAGTTATTAATCTTTTCAACATATGATCAAAGTTTAATGGCAACAAAATCAAGATAAATTGAAACATACCTAGAAAATCTAGTAAAAAAAAATAGCTCCATTGTTGTTCTAGTTTCTAGGGCACAAAGTGATAATGGAGATGCGTGAAACTGTCTGCTAAGTTGTTAGTCTCTATATATCAAGTCCACAAAAACTACAGTAAAACTTGACATTTTTGACATCTCCACTTTTGAAAATATTTATGTTCTCAACAAAAATTATCCATGTGGACTAGAGGCAAACACAACTAAAAATCTTTACATATATATGTATATATATATATATATATATATATATATATATATATATATATATATATATATATATATATATATATGTTATATATGTGTTGGGTGGTGCAGTCAAGGCCTCACTTTGAAATTTTTAAATATCTTCTCAGAGGACACTTCCTGCCCCTGCCTCATACATACGTCTAACCAAGTCAGTACAAGCGTGATCTAATATATTCCAATCAGCGCAACACACAGATACAAATAATAAATATGTATGAACTTGTAAACACACATACAGTATGGCTAAAGAAAAAAAAAACAAGCAGTTTTGTCTGCTGAAAAGTGTTAGACCTCCCTAAACTGCCTACATTAAAATCTGAAGTGACTGTGTGATGTTTCCAACCACTTCGACACTGATTATGAAAATGCTTCATTATTCATCAAATGTTTTAAATGTGTGTGTGTGTTTGTGTGTGAATAGCTATTGAAATGCTAATCTTCCTATTAAATCCAGTTGACTCGTTCGTTACTGCGTTCCCTGACACACAGGGCTTTTATCTGAGAAAAAGGAAGCAAAAGAAAGAAAAAAAGGATAAAAATCAATATCAGACTCTCTGGTAATGTCGCATTGCTCAGCGTTGTCAATTCTAACTTTCCCCCTAACGAGCGTCCTGTGGGTTTTTACACCTGATACATACTTCAGACAATAGTTGAGAATACAACTAAATTGTCTGAGTACATTTACTTGATATTTAGTCTCATGGCACACAGCAGTAAAACACACATTAGTAGCCAGTCGTCTTAGTGTTTTTCAGCAGTTTATGAAGGGCATTGTTATGGTACTAGCACCAAACGGTGATAGTGAGCAACCTGCCTGCTGCTCAGTCAGTTTACAACAGCAGCCTTCCTTAAGTTTCCCAGATTCTCTGCAGAAACACGATTAATGATACTTCTTAATACTTGGAAACAAAGATGAAGAAAGCAGATCCGTCCTTGAATTTTTCACACTTTGTATAATCAGTGGGGAGAATAGATTACAAAAAGTCTTTGAACCATTTAGTCTTTGAACCAGTTTCATTTTACTGAATCATTTAGTAACTGTATGAGGTAATAATCTTTACATATATAAAGCTGTGCTTTCTCCTTGGGTTATTTATTTATACTGATAATTTTGTCTCCATAATTCACCACTTACAGTGATAGTTCAGAACTTTTGATGTGGGGGTTATGCAGCAAAGTTAGGAGCAATCAATATCTTACCTGTTGTAAATGTCTCTTTGAATTACCTCAATTTGGAGAAACAGAAACAACTCCAAACATTATGTGACATTCCTGTTGGAAGTGCTCCAGGGTGCACAGGAAATGCTACAGTAGATGCTGCTGCTATTTGTACTTGCAAATGGCAACAGATTTTTTTGTTAAAGAAAAAACAAAAAAACCCAAACATGTAATAAACATATATTACCTAATTCCTTACACACATGTGCCAATGAGATCACAATGAACACAACCATAGTTCAATCTGTAATATATTTTGCCCAGCTGCCTTTTTGAATTGTGACTTTTTGAGAGCAGCAGTAAGTATCAGCACTCACATTTATTTATTTTATTTTATTGCACACCAATGTCCGACCACAAACGGGAGCAAAGACATTCACAGGTCACCAGAGCATAATTAGCAAGTGGTGAATGCTAAAATATCTTGGCAACAGTGTGAATTCTAATGCTGATGTCCCATTGATGTCCTTTGTTTCTTTTAAGGTTTTTTTTCTCGCCCCCCTTTGCCTTCATGGTCTTTGCAATGATGGAGAATATTTGTTTTTATTTGTGTCATTGAGTATTAATTTTAACACTGTGATGGTTTGGTATTTAAACGTGTATGAATGTACGCCGGTAAATGCACTGAAGCTGTGTAAAAAGTCCCATGAACACGGTAGAATGTCTTTGTTCGGTGACAAAGTGCATTTTTTAAAATCTGAAACAGATGTTCGGAAATCCTAAACACATCTGTCAATACACAAGAACTGTTTGATTCAAAGGTGACAAAGATATAAATGTTTATAAAATAATTTTCGTATGAACCACTATAAAGTTTTGCTATTGGAGCTGTTTTAGGATGGGAGGAATCCGTTTTCTTATTGGTTACACTTGGACTAGCCCTTAACTTGTCAAATAAACTCTTTTCCTCCAAATTGAAGCTGTTCAAAAAGCAATCTACAACAAGTAAGATATTTTTTAGAACTATGGCTTTTAACAGGTTTATATTTGTTTAAAAATGTTGATATTCTTTCTATGGATCTACAGTGAGCAAAGTGTTTTTTTTTTCTGAAAACAAAAAAAGACATTAAATTTCCAAAAGGCATGGTGTCAAAACATTTTAGTTAAAAGTAACATTAAAACACTTGTACCTCTAAAACCAAATGAGCCAGTTGCCAGAAAAGTCAGTACTTTGTTTTAACGCCCCTTTTGGCAAGAATCACAGCTTGTAAATGTTTTTAGCAGCAGCTCAGTCTTTTCGGTGGTTTTATCCATGCTTTTTAAAAGAGGCTTCTGTGTCTGAGGGGCTTTTTAAGGCATTTTCACAGATTTTTGATGATGTTCAGGGTTTTTTGGGGGGTATTGTTGGGGCCATGGTTAAGCCTTCAGTTTAAGCCTCTGGAGGTAGTCAATTGTGGATTTTGAGCTGAGTTTAGGATCATTATCCAGCTGTAGAAGCGATCCACTTTTCATCCTTAGCCCTTTTTTTTTTTTTTTTTTAACGGACAGTGTGATGTTTGCTTCCAGGATTTATTGGTGTTTCTTTGAATTTATTCTCTCTCCCCCATTGGTGAAATCTTTCCCATGTCATGAGCTGCAACATAAGCTGGAAGCATGATTTATTCGCCACCATGCTTAGCAGGTGAAGTGTGGGGCTTTTTCAAGAAGTTACGCAGTTTTTCTTTTTGTTATTGTTCTTTTCCAGTGAGGAACCATTTTTTTCTGCTGATTTTTCTATGACAGTCCTATTTGTAAAAATGTCACTGCATATTAGAACCTCTTCACTCTTTGCAAAGTCTTTCCAAAGGTCTTTCACAGTCCAGCAGTGACTCCTTTTAACTTGAACACTGAGCTTTGGACATTCTAGGTTCAGTGGCGGATGATTACTAAGAATACTAGAACTGGAAACCATATTTTCTGTATTAAAACTGTTTCTTGTGGGTTTAGAAAAGTGGACAGCTGGTTGGCTTGAATTTTACCTTGTTCAGAGGATTAATAAAACATTCCCATGCCTTTCCCAACATAGATTGTAAGTATAAACTCTAACAAGTTTGTTAAGAGACCCTGATGGGAAAAAAAAGCCTTGAAAGGTTAGTTCTCTTGGGGAGCCCACTTTTTTTTTTTAACAATTTAATTGCTTAAGACTAACATATTACACTTCTCTTGCTTACATTTTTGAAATCCTGTTACATCTTTAATTGAAGTCTTTTCTTGCAACTCTGTTCCAAGTAAATCCGACTAAGAATTTCCAGACTTTTTGGAAGAACATTTGTTTTTCATTTTCCTTTGTTTTCCGGTGACCAATCACATTGTTTGTCCACTGTATCTCAAGATGTAAGCTATGACATTACTGACAGAAATTTGACAGAAATTAACCAACCAGACACAACATGTTCTTTTAGAACTGCAGACTTTGTGACCTCAGGTATCTTGTGGGAGCTCATTTTCATCTTGAACATTGAGCTTTGGACATTCGAAAGCAGTGGTGTCCAATTCTTGTCCTGGAGGGCAGCTATCCTGGTTGTTTTTGATGTTTCCCTGCTCTCCAGCAGGTCTTCAAGTTCTGTAGAAGCCAAACTCAGTTATTCAAATCAGGTGTGTCAGACCAGACAGACATCTAAAACATACAGGAAGACCAGGATTGGACACCACTGTTCTAAAGGGAACCCTGCCTAACATTTTCACTTGTTTAGCCTAAACAAATTCTGGCACAAGATATTGCTAACCTCTATGCGGCTGTCTCCAACAGATTTACCAACACTGTCCCTCAGTCTGAATTGTGATAAGCCCATACATTGATAGGCTAATATAAGGGCAAATGTTCGCCGTTTGCCGCTCAAGATGGGTAAACAATGTTAAACAAAAGGCAAAATGGCAAACACAAAATATAAAGCAAAACTAAATCTAGTTTATCATGAAACAGCTTTTTAAGTGGACATTTCTTGTTAAGATATTATCATAGAAACTAAACAGTGCTGCTGCACTTGCCAGAGAAAGCTCTATGTGGATGCACAAAGTTAGTTAGCCGTAAGGCAGCGAGACAGTTTCGTTTTTTGCCATCTATGTTAGAGTAGTTTTGTGACATATAGGACATACGTTTAACATTTAAGATGTGTTTTTGTTAAGTTTATTACCTTCGCCAAGGAGGTTATCTTTTCAGTAGAGTTTGTCTGACTGTAAATAAGATTACTCAAAAAGTTATGAACGGGTTTTTATAAAATTTTCATGAAACGTCAAACAAGTACAAGAAACAAATGATTAGATGTTGGTGGTGATCTGGTCAAAGGTCAAGGTCACAGGTAACCCCTTTGTTAAAAACTTCTCTCTCCTCCTACATGTGACCTTTTTGTTTCCTCCACCAAGGAAGTTCTGTTTTTGGTTGTTTGTCTGTCTGTCTCCAACCCACCTGTACTGTGTCGTGGTTGACTCCAACCTGTCTCAAGAGAACTAGAGAACTAATATGTCAGAAAACATAGAAGGCTAATGTCCAGGTCTAAATCCTGGATGATGATAAAATATATAATTTAAGCTGCACACTTTAGAAATGATAATAGGCAAATTTTGACCAGTTTTTAAAAAAGTGTACACCTTAAATTATAAACTTAGGGGCAGCTGCCAAGGTGCACAACCACTGGGCTCATATGTCGCTGTTGCTAACGCTCAGAATCAAGTGAGACAGCAATGAAAAAAATTTCTTGCAATTTTCTTATGGTTTTGAGTCTTGTCTCTAAGCAGTCTCAGAGATACGACCTTTAGCAAAGCAGTATGTAATGTTATTATTTAGTCATTGTTATACAATGTTTGTTATTAAGATGCATATGCAATGTTTCAAAGCTGTTGGATTTGTGCTACAGAATTTTTTGATATGAAAAATAAATCTGTGGCAATCTAGCAATGTTGGAGATCACACTACATATGCTAGAGTATCAGAAACGTAAAGAGGCCATGCCATAATTTTATTTTTTTACAGGCATGTATCTCAATAAGCCAGAGAAATACAGGCAAATACACAAAAGTGTGACAAAGGTGTAAGGGCAACAGAGATGCAATATGTCCATACCCATGACTTTAGAGACTAACAAACAAAGACTCATAGGAATACTTCTATATCTGAAAAGGTTGAATAAAGTAGCAAAAGTCAGGAGATAAACTGAAATGTATTGATAATGGCAGGGGAATACTGTGAGAGCAGATCCACCCACAGCTGAGACTGAACAGTACTGGAGAAGCATATGGGATAAGGAGGCATCACACAACACCAATGCCAAAATAAACCACAAATAAATCAGCTGTTGATAAATGGGACCCACCCAGAGTGGTTGGCCCAAAGATGGACAGTCTTCATCATTAAAGACCCCCAGAAAGGGGTAATTCCATCCTACTACCAGTTAATCACCTGCCTCTATACAACATGGAAGCTCCTGTCAGTCATATTAGCAACTAAGGTAGGAACATGTCTCAGTATATGTGCAGGGTACAGAAGGGAATTGGCACCAACACTAGAGGAGCCAAGCATCAGCTACTGGTTGAAAGAGCAGTTCCTCGAGACTGTAAGATCAGACATATAAACCTGTGCACCAACTGGACAGACTACAAGAGAGCGTATGCCACACACACAAATCCTGCAAAATCTTTATTGAGATGTCTTAATCTAAACATTTTTGATTATATACTCTGTTTAGTACAAGTTTTAAACAACTCTTAAAACTGAAAATGTCTTAAAACATCATGTCAGTTATACTTTGCTAGCTGTGGATGGAAATAGAGCTAAGATTACTAAGACCGTGCAGTTGGATCTGCTTCCATCTTGCTGAAAGAAAAAAGAAAAAAAAAGATCCTTTCTTCCATCCTCCGGTCTGATTCTGAGCCTTGTTTCGCGGTAACATTATAATCCTGTAATGTGATCACAGGCGGCTCATTTTTAATTACAACAAGGGTTCTGGTTTGTGCCATGACATCATCTATCTTCAAAGTGAAAACTGAAGCTGGGTCTCCCTGAAAATAGCAAAACAATAACCCTCAGAAAGGATTAGATGACACAGAGAAGCAATCTGGTGCTGATCAAGTGAATGTCATCAAAAGCTCATTGCCACAGACACACACTTGGCGTCTGCAGTGATATTTTTTGTTTATATATATATATATATATATATATATATATATATATATATATATATATATATATATATATATATTTTATTTTATTTTTTATTTTTTATTTTTTTACTCAGTACCGGAGTGCAAACCTGGCCTTATGGAAGGTTGTGCGACAGGAAGCAGTCAATCACAGACCCTCCTTTGATCCTTCTTCTCCTCTTTTCTTCTCCCCTCCAAATAAACAATGACGGTAGGGTAATGAGGCCTCCGGGTGTTCTCAGGACAGGAGATGAGAAGGAGACCTGGCCACACAGAACGTATAAAATAAGAAGACACAGGGAAAAGTGAAGGTTCAGCTGCCTCATTAGGGCACTATGAACAATGGTAGCAACCATTCATTTCCTCTGCTAACGACTGCCGCCCTTCACACACACACAAGCACACGCACGCACAAGCTCATAAAAACCGACACACTTCTAGCATGTGCTAGTGGTGCCTTTCAAACATGGCAAACCACAGAGGACACATTGAAGCACAGTGGGATGCTGGCAAAGATCATAATTCTTTTTTTAATGGTTGGCAGCTACAGAAAGACACACTAAAGAAAGGGAATTAGGAAAGTAAGAACTCTCTGGGGCCCCACAATGCCCCCAAACTATTTTTTTAATCCTGAGCTAATAGAAACGAAACAAAAGTACTTCATACCATTTTAAAGTTTATACATCACAAATAAACATGCCTTGGTAGTCTTCTAAACCATTCTGAAAGAAATGATACAGAGTTGGTTGTACCATTTCAAACACTGAAGTGAGGTCAAATGTCACAGCAGAATCAGAATGTTGTTCTTTTTCTTTTGATTGCTCCCTTCTGAGGGTCTTAGAAGATATATCAATCCCAAGTGACTGTAACATCAGGAAAAAGGAGCATGAGAAGCTCAAGAAATACTAAAAGCTGACTAAGGAAATAGAGAAGTTGTGGAAAGTGAAGGCCTTAGTGGTGCCAGTGGTCATCGAAGCACTCGGTGCTGTGACCCCCAAACTGGAAAAGTGTCTCTAACAGATCCCAGGAACAACCTCAGAGATCTCTGTCCAGACGAGTGCAGTCCTAGGAACAGCTGAGATACTGAAGAGAACCCTCAAGCTCCCAGGCCTCTGATAGAGGACCTGAGTTTGAAGTGAAAGTGGAACTGCCCATGTGGAACAAATGTTTTTATTTAGACAGTCAGGCAGGCAGACAAAAATCGGTAAATAGATGTACCGATTTTTCCTTGATGTTTGTGGTATAAAGTGCTTTAATACTAAGAGCAACTCATTTTTCAAAAGCTGAGCTTTTTGAAAACCATCATCCATCCATCCATTTTCTTTAACCGCTTCTCCATTCCGGGTCGCAGGGAGCTGGTGCCTATCCCCAGCAGTCACTGTGCGAGAGGCAGGGGACACCCTGGACAGGTCGCAAGTCCATCGCAGGGCCTTGAAAACCATCATTTACACACAAAACCACCCAATTTCCAAATTGTGTACACCACTGAAATGGTTCTAGGTGGGCTACTTCTTGTTTTCTATTATCATTTTACTTAAATATAATGTTTAAACCTAAAAAGGAAATAATCTGGTAGATCTTTGGAAAACTTTCCATTCATTCCACTGGCACCTAAAGCCTGTATTTCGCTGGGCTACAACTAGCTGGAGACACAAAATTACAAAAAAAACCAAAAAACATTCACATATTGTATTGGTACTTGGAACAAGTTTGCAAATGTACATAACTGCAAATACAGTGTAACAATCCTGCAAGTGACATGCAAATTTCTTTGTCACAGTTTAGTCACAAAGTGTAGCTAAGTTTCAATTTGACCGCAATTTATCGTCTGTTTTGTCTCCAATCTGTCAAAATTTGGTATTATTCGTAGCTAAGTCCTCCCAAAATTGTAACATTTCTCAAAGCTTTTCATTCACAAAAACTAAAAAAGAAAAGGATCCAAGACAAGTTCCAGACCCGTGCAACAACTCTGTAACTGTTGTACAAACGTTTCAAACATTTGCAAAATTTCAGTGATAAAAACGCAAGACCCTGTGACTTACGCAAATTGAGACCCGCAAGAGAAATGCAAGACGTTTTGGAAACTCTCCTGCAAATGTCGTACGAAATTTGCTACCAACAGTTGCAGCCTAATGAGATCCACGCTTCAATGAAAATACATTAGGGCCTGTTGTCTGCAAAATAACTCTTGAATTAAACCATTTCTTCTAAAGTTTGCATCAGCTGTTATTAAAAGAAAAATCACACTGAGGATTTAATCTTGCTTGGAGAAAGAAATCTGTTTTTTTTCTTCTTGCTAACACCTTGTGCAAATAAGCTCAACCTTGCAGAGTCCAGATTCATTTAAAAAACAGAAACCGGATTACCAGGATGAACTCAAGCAAACTGGGGATGGATGATGTAGCCGGAAACAGACGCTGCAAGGCCGGCTTCTGTCTTGTTTGCCTACGGACACGCATGGACACCTAAACACTTCTGCAAACATGAAGACACACCCCCACATATCACGGGGGTGTTTGAACAGAGACTATTAGCCTTGGCAAACAGCAGTGTGCATTCATCAAGAAGCAGTCCTGTTTCATTTCCCCGTCAGGTGTTAAGGCTCAGCAGAGGTCAGCAGGAGCGATGCCATTTCACCTGAGCTGCTGCATGCTTTTAATCCCTTCCATCTCTTCTGAGCCCCCCCTCCCAACTTTATTTACTTTTTGGCATTGTTCACGTTTCCCCCATTCTCTCCAAACCTCCTCCATCCTACCTCTTTCTGTCTTCACTTCACTGATCCCATCCTCTCAATCCAGCCCTCAGTCCCTCTGTTTCCCCATCGATCCATCTGCCCCGCGCTCTTCTCCGGCTTTCATCTCCCCTGCAGACAAACACTCCACAGGTTGGACTCCCCCGTCTCCCCACAGACAGCGTGTTTGCTCAGGGATTAGGTTGGGCTTTGTGCCATCGAGGAAGGAAGGAACTAATCAGACTCTTATTTGTCGTTGCATTCTGCGTCTTATTGTGAGAAACGAACCTGACCCGAGGGGTCGCGCGCACACGCGCACGTACACACGCTGATGCACACGTGGAGAGAAGGCCGCGCAAAATGAAAGCTGAGAGACGGCCAGAGGAAAACCCCCACACATATGTGCACACATCCCGGCCAGACGCAACTCGACCCCCGCGCCTGACTCCGGGGGAGTTGAGCGTGGGAGTGCGTTTTGCCTCTCGGTGCGTTGCTGTTTGTGTGCGCAGACACACGCGTGTTCAACGCTGCCCCGCTGCTCTGTTTCTGCCTTTATTCCCACGACAGGCCTGTTTTCTGATTGGCTGGCTGATGTGTGGGATATGAATCTGTGTTTTTCCTCATCAGCGGCGGCTCTGATTTGACAAATTCTGGTTTCCCTGCTGTCAACGGGCTTGAGAGGTCACTGCGTCGACAGGAGGCAGCTGCGCAGGCAAGCCGCTCGCCTGACGACCCATGTATGTGAGCGTCTGTTTGCTCAGCAGCCGTGGTCTTTCCAGACATTTGCACAGCTCTGATTGTGTATAGGCTTATGAAGCAGCACTGCTCAAACTCACTATGTTATCTGATCAGCAGCTTGATTTGTCAAAACTCACATCTCTTTCATCATTTATTCTCCAACTCAAGGAAATAACAGATGAGCTCGGCTCGAGCCTTATTCTCTGAAGGCTTTTCATTTCGGATTGACTCATTTTTTAAAAAACGAAGAACTGAGCATCAAACCAGATGGCATGAAGTATCTTGATATCCTTTTTAGTACCTTCTACACACCTACACTATTTGATATTTTTCAGATAAAGAGAAGCAAATATAACTATATTACTTTTATAGAATTTTGTTTTGTTTGATTGTACCTACCGTTCAAAGGGGTAATTCAGATCTTTTAAAATGGGGTTCTGTGGAAAGGGTATGAACAATTATTTTATTACCTGCGCCTGTAGGAATATTATATTTCAGTCTAAATAAACATAAAATGCAAAACTGCTTACTTTCTACCACAATTTTTGTCTAACTTTTTGGAAACCATACAAAAATTTCATCAACACGTGCATCTTTAATAAATTAAAAAAACAAAAAAAAAAGAAGAACATTAGGAATTATGGCAAAACACGTGAGAAAAGAACCTAATCCTCATTGGAGTTCTATAGATGTCTGAGATACAGAACTCACCCATAGTTTAAACAGGTTGGACTTTCCATGTCTGAACTGATATTTTGATATCTATAATGGTTTTCACACAATTAGAGTTTAAGTTTTACAAACTTTTAAATTTTTACCACAAAATATTCAACTTAGACTGATGATGATGTCTTCTTTCTTTCATTGTGTCTCTCATTGCTACAGGATTTGTGGTTTTCTCTTAAAGTGCAGAGTGCACACATGTAAACTTATTTGAGTGATTGTACAGTTTTACAAATTGTTTGCAATTGTGTTTGTTTTGAAAAACTGAATAGCTGAATAACTTAAGATTGTAGTAATGAAAGATGTAAAGGCAGTAATCAGTCGACCCTTTAATATATTTGTTGTGAAAAACATCTTGAAGTACTTTTAATAATAAAAAACAGAATATATTTTTGTATTGTTTAACTTAATAATAATAATAATAATGCTTTACTTTAATCATGTTATGAAGTCTTAATTTTCTTGCAACCTGTCGTAGACATCTGGGCTCCAGGTGAGGAATGACCATTGGAGCTAACTGGAGAACAAAACTGCAGCTTACAGCAACACGATCTGGCAAAACTATGAAAGAATGAAAAGGGAACGGAAACTATTTGGCATGTCAGAGAGCTGAAGTGATGCAGTCGAAATGAAGCAATATTGGATGCATTTTTCTCCACCTTGTCTCACTTCAAGCCAGCGCTGCCAAATGTACAATAATTAGTAACGTTTTGTAATAAATCAACCATTTGAGTGAACATTTTTCAACAGTTGAAGCTGATTTGGAACCAGTTGGTTACAAAATACCGAACGTGTCAATCACGTGTTACAGTAAACTAATCATTAATTTGTGAATAATGACCCAATCAGATAACAGCTGAGGCCCCCCCTTTACAGCAGACGATAACCCCACCCTCCTACACCCTTCACCTGACAGAACATGACTGGATTCTGACAAATTTGGAAAACCTTCTTAATGCCCAGTTAAACTTTTCTACAAACGTTTTCTGCATGCTCAAAAACCATTGTGGATGTATCAAGTTCTGTCACACAAAATGGAGAGCTCGCTGCATTTTTATTACAACCTTGAAGACCCCACCAAGACCCTGCAAAACATCCTTCATGTTCTGGCAGATTTTTCTGTGCTGTAGCAGGGTCATCACTGGGACTCAAAACAGTTCCTTTTGTAGCATATACACAGTATGTATGGGTCACAGAGTCCACTTCTGTACACAATGTGACTCAGAGCAGGACCACTTGAACTCTTATTGTGGCTCAAACCTGCAGAAACATGTTTTGTGCTGTGCAGTTTGAATTATAAACAACAGTTTCCTGCAAAACATGTTATTTCTCTGCATGAATCTTTGCTTTACAGCAGCTGGCTCTCTGTGTTGAGCTTTCTGTAGGTGCTATACACAACCGAAACATTTCCAGGCTGAGAAAAAAATTCAGTTGTATAAAATATTACATTTCGAACATTTGTGAATAATATGATAGATTATTGCTCTGTTACTCAAATGCACATATAATTACGCTATTTTGTGAGAAGTAGTTGAGGAAACATTTGGTCAAACACGAGGCTTCTTACCCAGCATGCTCAGACTGTGGGGAGTGTGCCGTTCCCACCAGCTGGCTCCATCCCTCGCACACACTCTCCTCTTGTTGGGATCTTCGTTATGGATGGAGTGATGCTGAGTTGGCCCGTGGTGCTCATATGACAGCAGAACTCTCTGGGCTGCTGCCACCCAAATGGACCCGGAGAGGCAGCAGGCAGCTTCCATGCACAGATACACAAACATGCAGCACACTATACATACATCTGTTTGTTTATCCTGACCATCGCGCCACTCAGAATGGTGGGATTTTTCACTCTGAAATGATTAATTAGCTCAAGATCTAATCATGTGGAGCAATGTGACCAGACTGCATCAGTTAATGACTGATGCAAGCACATGCTGAATGGACTTAGAGTCACTCGCTGAATAAAGTGGCTTTGTTAAATGGGAAACATGCTGTATGGTTAATTGGTCGCTGGATGCCTGCTGCAGTCAACCCGTGCATTTGGCAAATAAAGCAATATAATTACCCAAACATTATTTGCTTTTTTGGAATAAGTGGCATCTTCCAACTGGTCCTAAAGTAAAGTTGAGTCAGTGTGGTTGAGTGACTGCAGAGACCAGATGGAGGGGTGGAGGCGAAAATCCGAAAAAAAAACTTCCAACATGATTCTGTTTGGGCAGTAAATAAATGCATACAAATTGGAGCGGGGTGTTTGCCACAACATGTAGGTCCAAATTTAACACAAAAGGTTTCACGGCATGGTGTGTAGCACACCTTTAACAATCAGTGGGATAAACAGCTAATAAAAGTGTGTCCAGCTGCCTTCTCAAAAGTCTGTTTCCCGTCAACGTTAGCAAACACTTGGTGGAAAACTCTGACGTTTCGTTGCCAGGCTGAACTTGCTGGCCTTTTGGAGGCTGATGTATAGCTTTCAAAGCCAGCTAAGTCAAACACACCCCCTTCTTGCGCTCATACGTATTTGTCACAAGTTTGATCGTTAGCACACATTGGCATGCCTGTGATGACATATGCATCCAAAAAAAAAAAACTAAAAACCCCCCAAAAGTAACAGCATTTGTTTTGGACAATAAGAGCTTGTAACGGCATGTTTTAAGCCTGAGTTCCTATTCCTGACAGCTATTTCATCTTGATTTATGACCTGGAGGTGAAACAGAGTTTCCCAGTCCACCTTAGAGTGAACAAACTAAAGAACCAGATGCATTATTTATTATTGAAAAAGCAAAGTCTAGAACAAAAGCTGAGGTTACGGTCAAAAATGCTGAAACATTTCGTATTCAGAGAGAAGGAATGCATTCTCCTCCAGCTCCCCGTCCTCTGCATGTCAACCTGAGACCTGAGCCAAGTATAATATTAACTGGATATGGGTTTGTTGCAGTGAATGTGGTAGTGTGAGTAAATGATGGAAGTTGTTGTTTTGCTCAAATTCAGGAATGAAAGCGATTGTGTGTTATCTCAAAAAAAAGGGGGTGTGCAGGGAGGCTAGCTGAGCGAGCCAGTGGAAAATACAGTATTAAATCTTAGTTGTCAGACATGACGGTGCAGTGTGATGGCAACCAGAAACACGAGGAGATAAATATTTCTGTGTTTTGGAATAATGCTTCATAGTTTTAAAATGGAAAGTCAAAATAAAATCACTGACCCTAAAAGGTTGTTTTTCCTTCTGTAAGGCCCCATTAACACTTAATGAACATTGCTCTACGACGTAGAAAAATCAGTCAGAACATGGAAGGTCTTAGCAGGGTCTTGACGAGATTATCAGCTGCCATGTTTATACATTTTTCTTTCTAATTTAACTGTTAAATAAAATATAAGCTTTCATTGAATAGTTATAACATGTACATTTGATTTTAAAAATATTAACACATTTGCAATGTAAAGTAATGAAAGGTATTATTATCTTAAAAAAATATTAGAAACTAGAAGCAATCAGAAACCTCCACTGAGCCCATAACGTCAATAAGAAATAGTGCGATTGGGATCATGATCTGGATCAGCATCAAAATTTAATCAATTGTTTTTTCTTGTGACAACTCAACATTTCCTAAAAAATCCATCTAAATTTGTTAATTGTTAGTTTTTATGTGGTCTTGTTAACAGACAGACAAACTAACAAACATGACAGAAAACTAACCTCCATTGCTGAGGTAACAATGGGGTCACCTTCTTACTAAAGATTCAGACGTGGAACGCTCGGAGTGCCTCACCACAGCGACACCTGGTACCCAAATGAATTAAAGATTCAATAAATTTGTCACAAATGTAGTAAAACATGATGGTTCCACTAAAGAATGGAATTAAATGATTTTCCATCCCATTACTAAAATAAACAAGTAAACTAAATAAAGAAATAAACTGAACTCTAAGCATAGAAAATGATAATTGGGCTTGTTATTAAAGGACATTAATAGTTTAATGACTATTTTATTAGCATTTGTTGTTTTAAAATATTACTCTCAGTAAAAAAGTGGAATGTTGTGTCTTTTTGTTTCTTATAACCTTTTAATGTTGATAATATTATTTGAATGGAGGCATAATTTAATTGAATCAGTCTGTATTTCTAGGGGCTGCTTCTGTATATTGAACTATTTATACTCAGAAAACAATCTGTTCAGCAAGCCTAGAACTGAGATGCTTTCCATCCTCTTTAACATCAATATCGTATTCAAATCCGACATTTTGGAACAGTTGGGGACGTAATGGAACGCAGAATGGAGCGATTACGTGACAGATAGTACATTGCTTGATCTTACATATCAAATTTTGCTCCCCTGTTTTATCATATAATCAGGTGCTGTGGTATACAGTGTGCTGAGTCTGAAAGACAGAGTATCTGGGATGCAGAAATAAGCGGAAAAAAAATTTAAGCATCAGAACTACAGGGCCTTAATCTAGTGTGAAGGAGCCTAGTTACATTAAAAAGGGAACTCGTGTTCGTCCAGTCTCCTACTTTTAACTACCAACGTGTTCACTAAGATTTGTGGGCAAATATTTCAGAAATCTTTCAGCATCTGTGCACCAGTGAGCTGCTGGTGTGGATTTATTTTTATGGCCAAGATTTAGCTAAAACTCTTTCAGAGCTGACATTTCTATTACCTGCGAGCACTTCAAGGAGCCTGAAGACGTTCGCTTTTGCAGAAACACAGCTGCTCCACACCTGACCAAACCTGAGCTTTCCACCTGACCTGATGTGTGGAAAACATGCGACCCCACCAATGACCCCACTCACACCGGGGGAGACGTCTCCAAAATCCTACACATTTCAGACTTTTTTTTCTTTTTTTTTCTTCACAATGTGGATTCCAACCAAATGCAGTTTTAGGTTTTCCTAATTCTTCATTCTTTTCTGAGTTGTTTAAACATAAATATCTTTTGAATGTTAGAAGTTACACATAGTATAAAGACAAGTTTATTTTTATGTCATTTAGAGGAAAAAGGTTTCTGATCTTCAGTGAACATTTGACTCTTTGAAGGCAAAAAAAAAAAAACAGTGCGGACAAAATGCTTGTTAGAAATCAGGGTGAGAGTCTGGGAAATATTTCTGCTGTTGCAAAAGATTTACAGTAAGCAGTTTAGAAATATGTTGAATGTGACGGGAGGAAAAGCCCTTTGGGACATAAAATAAACCTAAATTAAACCCAATATTTCATTTTTATTAACAGCCATATTTGAGTAAACACAGGAAATAAGTTATCAGTTGCTGCAGCCAGCGGGGCTCACCCTCTGCTATTACTGTTTATCTCTGTTTTTCTTTTGCGTGATAAGTTCGTACTCTGGCCCAAGAAGTGTTTTCTTTGCTGTAGATGTCATCAGTCACAGCAACATTCAGCAATCAATTCACATTAATAACGTACTTATTTATTTAAATCTTTTAATTGCCTGACAGCAGCTATTAAAAACATGTCGAAATGTTCTGTGTGAATGTGTGAGACAGCAGCAGGGAGGCTGACCTGTACAGAAAATCCATTTGTGCCTAGAAAAAAAAAATAAAAGCAACAAAAGGCTGACTTGTATGGAGGTCCATTTGTGCCTGGTTAACAAAAAAAAAACAAAAACAAAATGATAGGGAGGTCAACCAACACAGGGAAATTTTTAGTCCAGGTGAAAACAAAATAAGTTAAATGAAAAAAGTTTTAACGCGTAAAGAAGGAATTAAATTGCATTTCTTGAAGAAATGCATGTCGCCCAAGATTTGACGATGTACATCCTATGATAACTTTCCAAGCGTTTCATTAAAATGTGTCCGGTAGTTCATGAGATATTTTGCAAACAGACAAACAGTGTTAACTTCAAAAGTTAATATTTAGACAAATATGTCATATAATTTGTTGGTGCTTGAGTGTGTGATGGGAATGACTTTCAGCTATGACCACACAAAATTTTAACTCACCATAAGTTAAATTACCTGAGTTATAGCTACATTTATGTTTGCTAAGGTTGATTAGCTGGGGTGGTCATCCTGAATCAGGCTGACTCCAAAAGGTAATTATTTATAGATGTTCATCCAATGATTACTTTCTGAAAGTTTCACTACAATTTGTCTTGTGGGTCACAAGATATTTTGCTAACAGACAAACAAACACACACAGGCATTTACATTATTGCCTGGCTTTCATCGTGGCAGAATAATAATAATACATGATTACTTACATTTTACAACTTGCATGCACAAATGCACAATTATGAGTTTGACTTTTCTATGACTGCTTTGATAACGAATGGCATTCCATTCAGTACAGTTGGTTTATGACTGAACTTGAAAAGTAGAAAATTGTGAGAAAATTTGGAAGGTCATATGTGTCAGGTTGGGAAGAGAAGGAGGCAAACCCAGAGCACAGACTCATGGCAAAAACTAATTTATTAAAATAAAGATAACCAAAAAATTTGACCACTCAAAGCACTTTGACACCACAAGTCATGTTCGTCCACGCACCTACAGGTGCTGTTCATAAAATTAGAATATCATGAAAAAGTAGATTGATTTCAGTAATTCCATTTAAAAAGTGAAACTTGTATATTATATTCATACATTACATACAAACTCATATATTTCAAATGTTTATTTCGTTTAATTTTGATGATTACAAATGACAACAAATG
>NC_051448.1:19018681-19047797 GCF_001649575.2 Kryptolebias marmoratus | reverse complement strand
CCTTTTCACAAGATTCTAATTTTCTGATATGATGAATTTGAGATTTTCATTTGTTGTCATTTGTAATCATCAAAATTAAACGAAATAAACATTTGAAATATATGAGTTTGTATGTAATGTATGAATATAATATATAAGTTTCACTTTTTAAATGGAATTACTGAAATCAATCTACTTTTTCATGATATTCTAATTTTATGACCAGCACCTGTATTTGCAGAATGGGGACTACATTAGTGTGTTGCACGCACTTCAAAATGTGGCGAAGAAAGCCAAGGTCAAAAACTCATTTTTCCTATGATCAGACGACAGCTTTTAGTCTTGAACCACAGCCCAAAATCCTTATCAACCAACAGATATGACTCATGATAGCTCAAAAGTGTATTTTATACAGCATTCATTTTTTCCTAAATTTTTACTTTTCAATTTCATTTTTAAAATTTCATTGATATTTCAAAATGAGATTTTTGTGCTACATATTAGTTTTTTTTTATCATTATTATTATAACGTAAACTTTCTTGACAGAATGTGATTATGTTACAATGGAATACTAAGGCTGCTATTATTTTGTTTGTTTCTGTTAAAGCCAAAATGTTGAGAAAAAAGTCAAAACAGTGTTTTAAGACTAAGCCCAGATATGTGAACCCCTCTGTGCTCCTGAACCTGTCAGTATTTATTCTGTTTTTTATGACTGTTGTAGCATGGGGGTTTTGAGTGCACTGGATGAACTACAAAATAACAACACAAAGCAGTGTTTGGAACCAGTCTAATGTGTGGTTTATTACAGCTACAGCGGGGGAACGCACAAAACCTTCTTCGGCCCTTCACAACAAGAACCTCAAACATACATTCAGTGCTGAACTCAAAATACTCTCTAATATTCTGAAGCTTATAAAAATCACTACCAATGTTTTCATTGTTCTTTGATAAAACTCATACCGCTGCCTAAACTGATTGGAAGTTATTTTCAGGTTGTGTACCGCTCCAGGTGCACGTTGTGGTGTAGACCTATGTGCATAACAAAATTCTTTAATAATAAAACTATACTGTTTAAAAACTATTCTAAAGTACCAAGTCACTACAGAACATGGGTAGTAGGTAGGCCTTTGATTGGGTTTCTGATTCCCTTTTAATCTCCTAAAAACAACTTTATGTTTGACATTTTGACTCTATTTGGGAAATATTTCAACCTATATCTTAACATTTCGAATTTAATCTTGAAACTGTGATTGGCTCTAATATGACATCATATTTCATAAAATGTATTCTTTAAAAAAAGAATTGAATTTCCTTGTTTACCAAAGTGGCCTTTGGACATTACAATACGCAGTTAGTGACTATCGTAGTATCAATGTACTTGCAATTGCTTGTAAAAATAGCTTTTTTTTAACTAGAACATGTCTGTGCATTGCTTCAGATAGGATTTGGACTGTAATGAATTGAAGTTTAATGCGAGATGGAACCATGTTCACTTCTCAGAATCACATCCAAATGAAAACAGCTCATTATGCTCATTGGACCTTTTTAGGACAACTAGTTTCAATGTAAATCTTGAAGAAACATTCCGTATAACTTAATTTGGCCAGGCAGACACCCAGCCAAATACAGACAACAAATACACCCTAACATCAACCCACTGTTGCACAACTTGTAATGATGTCAACAGAAATCCAGACTCAAGTCTGTGGTTTTGTGAAGAGCAGGCTAAATCCTGCTTTCCACGGTGGCTTGAAATGCTGTCAAGTCGCAGTGAAGCTGCTCTGACAGCAGTGAGACGACTACAAGAAGATCATCTGCATTTGTATTATTTTATTTTCTCACCCACACTGATCCAGCTTTGAGCCACATTAAAAGAACTAATATTTCTCTGACTGCTAGCGTGGCTAATCTCCATCGACAGCTGTGTGATGACACCAGGAATCAGTCATTGCTCATGCAAACAGAGTGCGTATGCTAATACGGGAGCTAATTGGTGGAAAGGGGAGGGTTTGCCATTTGGAAGTTTGTTGGATGAAGATATGTGCCTGCTTCACTCTCAGCAGTCTGAAATACTTCCAGCAGTCCTCATTACAGATGTGGAGTAGAATGAACGCTGAGGTAACGCCAATCAGTTTGGACTTCTACAGATGGTAAATTGGTTAACTTTTGTACTCAATCCAATTCAAGATGGCCAACAAAAACTCTGAGTGCTAACAAATTGTGCCTCAAAAAGGAGGCAGATAGAAGCAAGTGGCAATGTATAGTTTGTTGCCAAGGCACGCCCACCGAGGGATCACCAATAAGCCCATCACCCTACCAACCATTAACCTGTTCATTATGACAATGAGGATTTTGACTTGCTCCTTGTCTGACTCTTCCCCCTAGGATCAGTTTATCATGTGGAGACTCTACCAGGGGCTGACATCCTCAAGAATATGGGGGTACTCAGGCCACTTTCTCATGTTAGGGTGGTAATTTCATGTTGATATGGCCTGTGAAAGTATACAAAGAGCTGAGCCAAAAGGTAAAGTACTCAACTTACAAATCTGTCTATGGTAATCTTTGGTCTTTACCAATGGTCATGAAATATGGATCATAACTGATTTTGGATACAGTCAGTTGAAATGAGGTTTCTGTGTAGGGTGGCTGGGCTTAGACTTAAGGCTCTTCCTGATATGCAGGGTCCCAAAGCAGAACCCCTGTGGGCCAAAAATTTGTAGGGTTGCCATTTTTGGCAGGTTCTGATTTAAAAAAAAAAAAAGTAAAAGAAAGTTTCAACTCGTAAAAAAGAACTACTCTAAGCCTGGAACAGAAGTGTCTGTAAATTTATGAAGTTTGTTGAAATTGATTGAAAATTATACAAAATAATCAAGAGCACCAAAAGCAAATATATGCCAGGGCTACAGGGCTTCTGACTTCTTGCCTTTCTTCCTCCTTCTTCTCGTTCCCCTTTTCCCCATCTCCTTACCTTTCAGGTAGTGTCGAGGCTTGCAGTACTTGCTACTCCCTGCTCGTGATGCCATTGTTCCTCTCTGGGTTACTCACTTAACTTAAGATTTAACTCATCTGTGTTCTCCTGATAGAAATCTCCTTGTTCGATTGTTTCACCTCCTTAGGAGTTCTCATTGTAACCTTCTGGATGAAAGCAAACTCCTCAGTCCTAAAAATAAAAAGTCAGCTCAGCATACATACTTCAAGAATAACCTGCCTGTCCACTTGGGTTTAGGGTTTGTTGTTAGAAAATCCCATACTGACACATACACATAATTTCCAGTCTTACACAATTGCATGCATTTCTTACCTGTTCTCTATATTTGTAACTATAGCCTTTGTTTAAAGTCACTGTTAAAATCTCTTTTTTTTGCCACGCTCCTGCACTTTAACTTGAAAACCATTTATGCAGGTAAAACACCTGTAGGTTCCACTTGTTTTCGATCATTCTATGACACTTGCTACTGACCTCTTGACCAGGTCACACTTGTAAAAGAGATTATGATCTCAATGGTGCTTTCCTGGTTAAGTTAAGGTAATGATAATACACTATAGTGTTTGAATAGAAAATAAAGTGTCAAACTTTTGGTATTTAAGGACAAAACTTCTGTATATAAGTGTAGTTTGTTGTTTATTCTCCCAAATAATGTTTCCCTAGACCTTGATTAACTTTTTAGTGCTTCAGCTTGTTCACCTCCTTGTGATGTATATTTAAAGCTTTTCCAAATACTTTAAATTCTAAAACCTTTCCTCACCAGTCAGGAGCCTCTGGCTCCTCTTTGCACCTGCAAAGCACTTTAAATTTTTTGAATAATTGATGCCTACAAAGCCTGTAAAAAGAAAGCAAAAGCATTTTTAGTTTGGTGTCCAATTAAAAATGGTAGTTAGGAGAAGCAGTGAAGGTCAAAGTCAGTTCCTAAACATCTTACAGGGTAAACTTTTAGACTGAAATAATCTTAGAATTGCTAGATTGTTCTTTGCAGTAATTTTCCCCCAACATACAGTGTTCTTCTTTGCAGTGATTTTCCCAAATCAAAAAATGAATGAATTAATAAATAAAAGCAAAACAACTAGACTTTCATTCTGTAGCTGAAGACGTTCCACTTCCTATCTGGGCAGTTTTCTCAATTCAAAACTGGAGAGTATGGAGATCCAAGCTTTGGGCCCTGTTTACACAACGCTGTTTTTGAGTGAAACCATAACATTTCTGCAGCGATTCAGTTGTTTGTCTACATGATAACAGCAATCATTTCCTCTGCTCATGCATGAGTAGATCAACAACAGTAACAATGACGAATAGCAGGGTGCCATTTCTGCTACTCATCCTTTTCAACGTGTAAGAGTAACACCAAATCAACCTCAGTCACAGCGAACGCTCATGTATGAGCCATTTTGGGTGTATCTGTTCTCATGCTCCAGACTAAAGTGTCTGTGCGTGTCGCTGAAACACAAAATTCACAGCGCCAGCTAGTGCCCTGGCATGGAAACTGCAGCAAATTTAACGAGCACAGTTTTACTGTATAAACCTGTAGCTTTTTCACAATCAACATTGAAAAATCTATGACATTTCCTGGATATTGTTCACATGTAAACAGTATCCTAAACTGCAATAGATCCTTCATTTTGCAAGCTAAATTTACTTGCAGATTAGTCCCCTTCCAGTGGGACACGGTGGGAAACAAAGGCCCTAACACTCCTCAGCGGGAGGAAAGTGAGATTATTCTGTATGCGAATTTAGCTACATAACGGAGCATCTTATGCAGTTTAAAGGTTGGAAATCCACACTCTCCAGTTTTGAATTGAGAAAGTGCCCTGATTTGAAAGCAAAACATCTTAAACTGTGGATTAAAAGTCCAGTTGCTTTGTTTATTTCAAAAAGTTTTACTTATTTTGGACATAGTTACACCCTACAAGACCTACACAATGAATGAGAATGTGGCTGGATAGCAGCAAACATGGAAAATCTTTACTGTGAAGAAAATCATGGCACTGCTCAGCAAAACAGTTTTTCCTGCTATTCACCATGTTCCCAAGATGCTTGTATCCTCACTGGCAGTGGCATAACTCTCTAGGAATGCATTAGTATGCAACAATACACTAGAAGATCATGGCAAGCTACCGTTATGGGTGTCACAACTCCCTTAGATTGTTTACATGACTATGTTATAATTATGATTGTGGCATAGGCATGTGTTCAGTGTAGCCAGTATTGCTTCAAGTTCTCAATGACCAAGCTTTGCCAGTGTGTGCACTTCATGGATACACTACCACCATGATAATAAACCACCACAACCTTGCTACTGGGGTGGCTGTGTCTCAGGAAGAAAAGTAATATCGTGCCAATTTAAAGATTGGTGGTTTGATTTCACCTTCCCCAGTTACATGTTGAAATGTCCTTGAGCAAGACACTCAGGTTGCCCTCCAGACTGTGTACTGATGTGTGATTGTGACTTGTAGTCTAAAAGTGCCTTTATGGTCAGTAGGACTAAAAAGGCCTAGATGCGTGCAGTCCATTACTGTTCACAAAGTTTTGGTCATACTCAAAACTATTGTGCAGCTATATGTTATTCATACAAACCCAAAGACTTAACCAAGAACCTTCAAAATCTAGTTGTGTTCTGCCTGATTTTTACATTGTAGTGGGGTCGTCACAGTGTGAATGGGTCTAAGTTTAAAGTTTGTGTGTACAACCAAAGTTTGGTGACAAGATCATTTAAAAAGGAGGATTCACACCTCTGCAGCTGATAAGCACGAGGTTAAATGAACATGCTCTGGGCTTGAGTTTTACAAGTGGTGCAGAGACCAAATCATAAATGGCATCAAAACCAATTATTTTAATTAAATATATAAAAAAACAAACAATAAAAACAAACATCACAGAGTCTGTAAAAAATAAACCCAAAAGAGAATATGGATTTGAATATTTTATTTCTTCTTCTAAAGATAAACTGTAACTTTAACCCCACCCCCAGGTAACCATAGGAAAAACAATTCTGCTATATTTACTACCACATAATAAATAGCTTTACTGTAATTCAGATACATATAAATATTTTTTTTTCTTATCTAACCTTGATGCTATGTAGCAGCTCGAGTACCAGAAACCTCTGTCTGGATCAGTTTTACAGGTAAACTTTATTGTTTTTGTTTTTAAGTGTTTTCTTATTGATTATTTGTCCTTGCTCTTTGCTTTCTAACATAGAGGTCATCTTAAAGTTTTTTTTTAACACAATAAATGGTCTGAAATATTTCTGTTTTGTTCCTTAAACCAGTTTGTTGTAAATCTGCGCAGTTACACGGTGAGTCTCTGTTTGCTAATCTGATAACACATACTACTTGTTGAGCAAATTTGTTGGGTTAAAGCATTACAGTAAATGTAACTGAGGCTCCTTCAACTTGCTGTACTGTAGGGAGGACCACCAACTGCTTTACCGGTGATTTGATCAAAGGACCAAACCTTCTTGGCACTGTCTTGCTTCCTGGGTTCACATTTCTAGTTAACGAGATATAAATTGAGCTCCTACCGGGGCTTAAATAGAACACAGGAGGAAAAGTTTCTGATCCTGGCTGAAGCTAAATTTACATGTGTTCGCACACACATCTAAACTCATTATTACGTGAATTCTTATACTATTATTCTCTCAGATGCACACACACACACACTGTTGTAGAAGATCAATGACCCTCTCATCTGCCGATGTCTCCAGCCAGACCACACAGTCGAGGATCCTGTGGGGCCCCCCTCCCCGATCACTGCACACTGGCTTGTACAGATGGCTGTAGAGGAACATCAGGGATCAAAGATTAAGTTTGAGCTGTTTTCCTGGCAAGTGAGGCGGTGCTGACCGGTAAGGAAGAAACACCAATAATCCCGCCTCCAGTTTGAACCCCTGAGGATTTCTCCGGGTTGAAGAAAGACGTCTGCTCTGACTCCAGTGCATATCAATGAATGCAGCTCAGTGTGTCGCGTACACATTTCTCTGTTACTTTCTCAAAAGACTGTTTAAAAGCTTAAATACATATTGAGTCTCATTTTGAGGTAATTCACCAGCATGAATAATCACACGTCTTTGCTGTTAACAATATAAGCATTTTAAAGCGTTTTATTTGCAATTTAATTACCAATTTTAAAAGGTGCTTTCCAAAAACAAAAGAAACAAACAAACAAAAAAACATCAAAAACCATGAGTTGCATCTCTGTTTTGCTGACAGGTTTTTAAAAAGCAGGTAAAAACATTTTTATTTCTTCTATTGTTCAGTGCTTTGTGATTTTGTGTCTGTGAAAAGGTAAATAAATTTTACTTACATACTTACTTATGAGTTGGATCAGATAGGCATTTGTGCTTCTAGCTTTAAAAATGAATCCACTGGATAAAATTCTGTAAATTCTGTAAAACAAGGCTGACATTTTTTAAGGAAAACAACCTAAAATCTGGTGTAATTTTAATTAAAAAATTTGAATTTGTAGGGGCAGCTAAGCATAAGATTATCTTTTTAAAATAAAGGAACCATTACCAATGGCATAATTACTCAAAATTAGGATTATAACTATGGGATTTATAATAAATCAGATGATCTTCCTGATAAATGAACATCATAGTCCTATCAGCAGGTTGTGTTTTTTCAAACTTGCTCTGCTGGTTTTTATTCATATTTAGGTTTTTGAAGATTTAAGTGTGATATTTGTACAGCCAAGGAAAGTAGTTTAAGCTTTGTTCCTAATTTCAAAGACAACAATGTCTTCAAGGGAATGACTGTTAAAATTATTAATGTCTGTGGTCTAAGCAGTGTTCCAGTGCACTGTTACTATAGCACACACAGTAAAAACACTTTGTTTTTTTATAGTTGGTAACCTACTGGTTAATGCTTTCACTCGCCCAATGACTTTATCACCTTCTTACAAGAATTAGAGCCAGTAATTCAATATTTTTTTCTACATAAACACAAAAAACAGCTAAGGAAGACTACAAGTTCACCAAGTGTTGTGTTAGGTTATCTTCACAGTTTATTTTGAGGGTGTAACTTTTGATTGTCACATTTTAAAGAACCACTTCTCGCCTTTGTCGCCTCTGCTATTTTCTGTCCTTTTTTCTGTTATTATTGTTAGCCCCAAAGCAAGCCTCTGATGGAGGAGGCTCAAACTGTTTCCTAAATAAAATTCAAAAATGTTCCACTGATGCACTGATTGTGGATAATCTGCCACCTCTGTTTCTCTGTTCAGGCTGTGAGCAGAGGTGTAGTACATAAATCTGTGCCAACCTCGGTGGAGTTTCATGATTTTGTCTTTTGTCACATTCAAATAAAGTTAATGGGAAGTGTCTTGACTTTCAGGTTCTCTAAAAAAATAATCAAATCCATGCTTGTAATGTGAATTTCCTGACATTGTGCTTTGGTCTTCTTTACACTTGATGAGGACCCCTGCTACCAAGCAAACAAATCTGCCTGAACATGGTTGGTCTCTGCAGGGTCTTGGCCAGGTCTTCAAGAGCATATTAAGAACACAGTGGGCTTCTTATTACCTGTGATAGAACATGATAGATCCACAAGGGCTTTCAGCATGAAAAAAAAACTCATCTGTATCAAGGCTGTGGTGGTTTGTTATTGCGATGACAGTGTATTGTGTATTGGGATCCTGGATGGAGAGTGGAGGCAAAGCATGCCTTAAGTTGGGTCTAGCAAAACTTGGTCACCAAAAATATGAAGCAGGACTGACCATACTGATGTCCAGTCTACGGCCATGATCGTAACAGGGACATGGAAACAACATAGTGCAGACATGGTACCCTCATTTATTTATTTATAGTTTATTTGATAGGGACAGACACACATCGACATAGACAAACTGAACAAAACAGCAGTCCAATGTTTGCGTCATAGTGCAATAGCAACAGCTAATTTGCAGCACTTGTCCCTAGATGGGCATTTAGACAGTAGCTCTTAAAATAGAAGTAATAATCATTTAAAATAGCACAACTTAATGTTGACAAACATCTACAAATGGTGAAACATAAAACATCAAGAATGGGTACAATTCTGTTTTTGACATAACCAAAGTTTTGTTTGTTTTTTGAACGTACTAAAACTGGTTATAGACTTTAAATCAACGGGAAGTGAGTTCCTTGGTGCTAGTTTCATGTTAGCAATATGGGAACTTCTAGTATGTAGCTGCATACTGACTAGATTTGAGAGAGCTGTGCCAGAACAAGTGTACACTGGTGCCGTGAAGGTGAGGAGAGCATCTCAAAGATGCAAAACATGCCAAGAAAAACTTATTTGTCTTCGCGCTGAAGGAGGTCTTCCAAATTTGCCACAATCCAGCCATATTTGAATATGTTATGGAAAGCCTAATGAGGTCAATACTCAGTGTGGAGGGGGCCTTGTGCATGTTGATATCAGACATCCATACAGGCTGTAAGCCAACAAAACAAAAGGATGAATACTTTTTCAACACTCTGTATACAATTCAACTTACACTACTTGGACAAAAGTATTTGGCCACACCTTACAATCACACCAACAGGGACTGTGTTGAGTCGGACCCCCTCTCACAGTTCTTCCACTCTTCTTGAAAGGCTTTCCACAAGATTTCACAAGCTTTGTGGGAATCTGTGCCAACTCATTCTGTAGAACATTTATGAGGCCAGGCATTGATGTTGGACAAGAAGTTCTGGCTCACAATCTCAGTTCCAGTTCATACAGTGGGGTTGAGGTCAAGGCTCTGCATGGGCCAAGACACTAAACTCATCAAACCATATCTTTATAGTCTTCGCTTTGTGCACTACGGAACAGTCAAGCTGGATTAAAAAGCGTAACTTTCCGCAAAGTTGGAAATATGAAAGTGCTCAAAATGATTTGGTATGCTCATTGCTTTAGTAAGATTGTTCATCACCAGGAATAAGGGGCCTAATTCAAATCTTCACTGAAGGTGAATACTTTTGACCATATAGTGTATACACCAGATAATCCTCGTTGAAATTTGTGCTACCACATTAGACCAAATCAAATATTTGTTTTGTTTTAACTGCGTGGGTCTTACATTAATTATTTCCATTTTAATTTTTCATTTAAAAACAGTTGCCTAATAGTTTGTGCCTAAGTCTGTACAGGTGCTTGCATGTCTGTTAGCAAGATATCTCATGAACCACTGGATGTACTTTAGCAAAACTATTAGAAACTCAACCCAATTCAATATAGTTGCCAAAGCTAATTATACTTAGCAAACACAAAAATTTATATGACTTTAGCAGATATTGAGCTAAGGTTTGGTGTTTTACTATATGAGAGTCATCCCAAACAACTTTGACATAAACTGTTGGAGTCTGACATAAAATGGAGTGGTAAACATGCATTCATTTAAGGAATGCCAGTGCTTTAATTAACCAAATGTTTTCCTTTTTTTAATGGGCTTACACAATAATCTGTAAAAGCCCTATATGCTGTACAAGGCTTTTTCCCCCTGCATGATACCAATCTGGAGAAGTGAGATTTACAGACATCCTCGTGACATTATTGTAGAGCAAATAAATGGAGCTTCATAAAAACGGCTGTTTCCCCATCATGACACCGTTTCGCCGCGCATTTGAGTAGCTTAACTAAGAATAATCATGTCACTGTAAATCCCACATGACACTGCGAGGCGTCACGCTTCCAAGAATTGACTGGGATGTGTAAATATTTTACAGATTAAAGCCTGGGTGCGACTCTAAGCAGGACAGTTAACAGAATCTGCTTTAAATTATATCAACACAAGCTTTTTTTTATTTTAAAGTTGAACACACACATTTGATTAAAGTCCTGTCCATATTCATGTGAGATCATTATATAGTCTCAGCCGTCGCAAACTGTAGATTATAATAACTGCTCACTAAAACGGGAATGTAAATCTCGTTACCGGGGAGCGTTGGTTTCTGTCTTCCAGTGGTGCAGAAATCAATGCTTGCAGCTGCACGCCGGGACAGCCTGATCATGGAAATGGCGAAGTGTTTTTAGTATGTACATATTTTACCATGTTAATCTATCTGACAGACCAAACATAATGCTGACAAGGCCTTCCCCCCTCTGCAGACCAAGCTTGATACAGTGTGTGCTTTGCTCCGTCAAAGGATGAAACATAAATAAATCATTTTCTTCATCAATATTCATGCATGTCCAACTTTTTTGTTGTTCTTCTTTTCAACATAACATTGTCTGGAATTGTGCTAATATACATTATGTTCCACCCCTCCTCTGCACGCGCCTGTGAGTGTTTGTCTGTTAGGAAAATATCTCATGAACCGCTGAATGTGTTTTAATAAAACTTGCGGAATGTAGTCACTGGTTGTACATTCACAACGGATTACCTTTTGGAGTCAGCTTGATTCAAGAAGACTGTTACAGCCAACTGACTTTAAAAAACACAGAAATGGCTATAATTTATTTTAAATACACTGAGCTGAAATTTAGTGTGGTAGTAGCTGAGACTGACCTCCCACACATACTCTGAAAACTTAATGACGGCACATAATCTTTGTTTAAAATTTTGTTATTAACTATTAGAAGTCAACTCTGTGTCTATTAGAAAGATATATTATTGACAACTGCATGGATTTTATTAAAACACATACTCCCAGTGTGACTCATTGTGCAAGACCATTGCCTAAAGCTTTGTATGAACCTTTTGAGATAGCCCTGTATGTCTGTTAGTAAGATGGCTCATGAACTAATGAACAGATTTTAACAAAACTTTCAGAAAGTAGTAATTGGATATAGATCTACAACTGATTCACTTTTAGAGTAAATCCAGTTCAAGATGTCCGTTGCGGCTAATCAAAATTAGCCAACACTAAAATGGCTCTAACTCAGTTACTTTTAAAGGTATTCAGCTATAATTTAGTGTGGTAGTAGCTGAGAGTCATTCTCAACACATACTTTAAGTTCTAACAGATCACACAAGATCTCGCATTATTGCATGAGGTTGTGCATAATGTCGTTTATAAGGTTTGACCAAAACACCTATAACTCTATCACTCCTCAGCATAACATAATCTTTGTCTTAGCTAAACTAAGTTTGAAACTTTGGCTTGAAAGGCAGCAGGGAATTATCATTCCTTCAAAGAATGCTAGGCCTTTAATCTGAGTTCTGTCAGAACTCTAGCCTCTCTAGGTGGCGAAAACTCTCAACAGGAAATTTAGCAAATTTGTCTTTATTTTCCTCCTCTGATCTCAGCGGTGCTCTCAGGGGAACCAGAATAGTTATTGGCAAAACAACACTTGCTTTTCTTGTGCTTCTCACTTCCAGCCTCACAGAGAGAGAGAGAGAGAAAGAAAGAGCGAGTGTGTTCCATCTGCACTGGTCGTCAGGTAACCATGCCGACCCATCTGCGACTGGTTTACGAGCAGTGCAGCTGTGACCTCTGGTTTTAGGCGCAAAAAAAAAGACAACATCTAGCATGTAGTACGCCATCTGCAGCCGAGCGGAGTGAAAGGGGAGGGGAGGGAAAATGGGAAAGGAAAAGAGAAACTGGAGGAGAGGAGGACGGAAGGAGACGGAGCATTTAGAAATCCCTGTGATTTGTTCTCCCTGTCACTCGCTGCAGTGGGAGTGAAAACACTGCTTTTGTTTGGCACCCATGCCTCCAATTCTCTCTTCATTGGAACTGAAGGTTACACAAGACAAACGCAAAAATCCCGAGGCTGTGTCACAGATATTGAGTGACAGATCTCAGGATTTGATTTTTATTGGAACGTGGAGAAGCATTTAACGCGCAGCTGTTGCATATAAATGTTATTCAATGCACCAGAATCAACTCACCAGACTCGGATTGCTATTCATTACAGCCGAGTGACTTCAGATTGTTTCACGCTCTCTCGATATCACAGCAGATGACTTTTTTTCTGTTACTTGGCGACATGGCGGGAACATTCTCATTGCTCACCTAATGTAGGAGATGTTTCACAAACACAAGCGACACACGTCAGCGGTTCCTGAGGGTGTTTGTCTCCAGCTGAACTATGTGGATTCAGAGACGAGCTTTCAGCCATGAAACCTTTAGATGTTTCCGCTCCCCGTTGGGGCACCTGTGTGGTTGTTTGTAGCCGCTGGGGAGTTGATCCGGAGGGGGGCTGACAGGTAGGATGATGAGAGTCTCGGTGGTGCCACTGTTTGCATAGCAATGGGAGTAACGCTTTAAGAGAAACATGTGGGATTGCGCGCCAGCTGTTTCATGTCTGCATTTTAGGTGGATGGAGACTGGAGACTAGGGGTGAAGGTGAGACTAGAAACCCTGTGTTGTGCAGGCGTCTCTTAAATACACACAAACATGCCTGATCCTACCACTAACCTAAACTCATCTCACGCAAGGGCGTGAATGTGCTCATATGGTCATTTTGAAGTGGTGTTTGGTGTAAAAGTTAGACACATTTAATATCCTGCTTGTTGGAGATACGATTGACTTCATTTTGGTGAAATAGAAGCCCTGATTTACTAATGGTTTGCATGCTTCTAGAATTGTGCCGCTCAAGGTGGCTGCATGTTGGAGTAGCTCTGTTACATTCATTCTGAGATATTGCTTTTGAAAATGTTATTCCTCTTCTTTTCTGGATGTAAATCACTTTTTTTGGATCATTACTTCCTCTGGTATCAGATGCTGTGCAGCAGGAAGGATTTTTACTGAAACCTTTTTTACTTTTGGACATTTTGTTATGATGCGTAACCATGACAACAAGTGTTAAATGTGAAGAACCCTGAGGTCCAGTCATGGCCAGAACCAAGCAGACCGCCTGTAAATCCACTGGAGGTAAAGCTCCCAGGAAGCAGCTTGTCACCAAAGCCCAGCGAGAGCGCCCCGGCTGGCAGAGTGAAGAAACCTCACCGCTACAGGCTCGGTACCGTGGTTCTCAAGAAAATCTACCACTACCAGAAGTCCACTGAGCAGCTCATCTGGAAGCTGCCCTTCTAGCACCTGATCCGGGAGATCGCCCAGGACTTCGAGACCAACCTCAGCTTCCAGAGCTTAGCCGTTATGGCTCCACAGGAGGCCAGCGAGGCTCACCTGGTGGGGCTCTTTGAGGACAGGCACAATTTTAGATTTTGCACACTGCTTATAGCAGGGTAAGAAGTTCCAGTACTTTCACCCCAACAGCCAAAATAACAAACTAAAGCAGTTTGGTAAACGAGAACACGAAACCTGTGTGAAATACATTACCCCAGGGATTCAGGTTTTGACTCACCAAGCTGGGTGGTATGTTCATCCAATCTGATGACTTTTGTCTATTATTTAGGTTTTTTTAAACAGTGTTGGTCATTGTTGTTGACATTAAATAATTGTTTGCCTAACAGGTAATCACCTAAGAGCTTTGAAGGACAGCTGTATTTTTATTTGAAGCCGTTTGCTTAGTTCAAATCACTGCCAGTCAAAATGAAGTGATTGTTTCCCATAAATGGAGATGGGAAGATTTGAATGTGTTGCTCCACTCCACATCTTGCATGGTCAAGACTTAAATTACCAACAGATTTAGTGTTTACTTACAGTTATGATCCTCTCAGTGCTGCTGAACCATTTATTATTATTATTATTATCATTATTATTATTATATTGTGTTAGTACTTGCCCACTAAGCACTGGACATTCCTGCCAAAGGGGAACCCAGAGTTGCACTGGTGTGCTACAGCTAGCTGCTATTGCTGTCATTATTTGCATTCCAAATAACTGCAGGACTGTATTGAGAAACTGATTCATGTGTAAAAATCTAGGAAATTCTAGTTTACATATCCTGCCAGGAACTTTTGCGGATCAGAGTTGTTTTAAAGCGACTTCAAATCGACTTTGGTCTTGGCCTTGTTCGGACTAGCCATTAAATCATCAAGCTGGTCACAATAAAACTCTTTTTCTCCAAACTAAAGTTGTTTAAAGAGGTATCTACACCAGGTAGGAGGTTGTTTAAGACTTCTACAGAACTGGCCAAAATTTCCTTTTATTGCTAAATATGATGCCACAAATGCTGTTTTACATCATTCAGTCTGAAGGACATTAGCCCATATGAAGAACTCTGGTCCCAGCAATCTTTGCGCTTTTTATAGTATAGGTCCTAGTGTAGTAAAAATGAGGGTATACACACACACACATGCGCACACACACCAACTTAACATTAAATACGAGCCCAGCTTGTTATCCAATATTGATCAACAGCAGATCACCATAAATCCAGTCTCTTTGTAAATTAACAGAAGAACACAAATCCAGATTGCAGGCTCTACAGAAAAGCTCATTTGTCCAAACCACCACTTTCATCCTGCACTAGCTAACAACCAGCTAAATAGCTTTTGCAGATGTGCAAAAATAATATTCTTTCAACAGCATATGTTGGAAACTCCTTATATTTCAACTCCAAATCAGCTTTCAGGTCTGTATTATGGGATCTGTGCCTGTACTGTACATTAAAATGAAAGTCTCCTCTGCAGACTTTGTGAGGTTAACTGTGTATTTATTTCATCCAAACTGGAATTAGCCTAAACTGCGCAGAGGGCTGATGTTGTTGTTGATTGACATGTTATGATTTGAGCTTTTCCTTTGTTGCTTTGTACATTAAATCTCTTTCTTAATGAGATTTGTGATAAATTGCTGCTAGTTTTAACAACTTATTAATTTGCTTCAACTCCAATTTAAGCTTTAACTTTTAAAAGATGGAAAGCTATCTTGCCTGATCTTGTGTGATGAAATATCTATTATTCTAAAAGCCCTAACTTTTAAAGTTGTGCATTTTTTGTTTAAATAACTAAAGAAAACTCAATTTCAACAATTACAATATTGAAGGTAGAAATTTGTGAAATCATGTGAAGTAGTATGAAGCGAGATTGGCATAGTAATCAAATAAAATATAATTTTTAAAGAAATAATTTACTTTTAAAAGAACTAAGAAGACATAAGAACTGAATAAAAGCCATAGCTTTCTGACTCACTCAGTATCAATTGTAGCAGCTTTAGAAATGTCACTAGAATTTGATTTTTGTTTGGAATTTTTTTGTCCCGTTGAGCTCTCTGAATTATCAAAAACAATATATCCAAACCATGAACACGTCTGATAGATCCCTTTCAAACCAGACTGTTCAACGATACTTTTTTCTTAAAATTACAACCCCATTTAGTCTGTTTTTAGCCAATGAATATGAACCTGTAGGCCTTTAACGTTGCTGTAACTGAACCTTTATCTAAAAAGCTCAATCTTGATCCAGGAGCTCTTCCCAGTTATAGACCTATATTTAACCTCTCCTCTATGTCAAAAACTCTTGAAAAAGTAGAGTTGCAAATCAATTTTGTGAGCGTTTGCACAGAAATAATCAGTCAGGGTTTAGAGCTTATCGTAACAAAGAAACAGCACTGGTGAAAGTTTCCAATGATATTAGCAGGTTTACTTGTGGTTCCTAGAGTTTCTAAAAGTAGACTGGGAGGCAGAGTTTTCAGTTATCAGGCTCCTTTCTTGTGGAACCAACTTTCAGTTTCTGTTATTGAGGCTGACACCCTGTCTACATTTAAGGTGAGGCTTAAGACTTTACTGTTTGATAAATCCTATAGTTGTACTAATGTACTATAATCCTATACGGTTGACTTGGATTTCCTGAGCTATCCCTTAGTTGTGCTGCTATAGGCTTAGACCAGTGGTGTCCAATCCTGGTCCTAGAGGGCCACTATCCTGCATGTTTTAGGCGTTTCTCTGCTGTGCCCTGCCCTGAGAACACTTTTGTTGTGAATTGGCACCATATAAATAAACGGCATTGAACTGAATTTTCAGCCTTGGAAACTGGGTGTTGGAGTATCAACATCTCGGTGGAGCTAGGAGTAGAGTCGCTGCTCCTCTGCACCAAAAGGAGTCAGCTGAAGTAGTTTGGGCTTCTGATTAGGCTGCCTCCCTCTGGTGGGCTTCCAGGCACACCCCACTGGGAGGAAACCTTAGAGACCTCAAAATCACTGGAGGGATTATGTATTCTCACTGGCCTGGGAACACCTTGGGATCTCCCAGGAGGAGCTGTTTGAAGAGTCAGAGGAGTCTTGTGGCTATTCTGGAGAATGTCCTGAAGAGATAGCAGCTTAAACAGAGTAAAAGCTGACAAAATTGTGCATTGAAGGACAAAATAAAATATTTTTCCTAACTATATTAAAACATAAGAACATGTTTTTTTGACCTTTGAACTTCTAAATGAGTACAGTAGTAGTGAACATTGTGTATTCTTTGAAGGTGAAACTGTTGAAATCCACAGTTGGGGAGCTGTTTCCCTCCCCTGCCTGTTTGACTCATTGTATCGTCCCAGATGAGCAACTGTATGACAGTTTGTGTGGGTGTTGACATTAGGAAATGAAATTCTGTGACTCCACATTAGGTATTCAGCTCAAACAGAAGAAAAGAAATGAGGCAAACTGAACGCTGGAAAATCTGATCATCACATGAGTCATGGTGGCTGCTTATGTGTCAGCTTGGTCGGGAGGCGGGTTGATTGTGGCGGCTCAATGTGAGGATGATGTGACAGCTCGATTTATCTGATCTGCTTTGTTGTATTCTTTTCTACGTTATTCCTGTCTGACCTCTAATCAAGGATTCATGCTAACAAAAGGACTAATGCTAGGTGAATCTAAATTAGCTACAACATCTCAATGGTAATTATGATAGCCAAGAAGTAGTCTGATTGCGTACTTTGTTCTTACTAATAATGAATTCATCAGCAGCCAAACAAGTCTTTATGTTCTTTATACAAAGTCACCGCGTGTTAAACTGGCTCAAGTACAGTTGTGCTTATGTAAATTGGAAAAGTAGTCTTAACTAGAACATTTCTGAATAAATTTTTAAGGGCGCAAATTCAACTTTATAACAATCCAAGACAAGAAAAAAATGCTTACATGTTGATAGATGCACTGTATAAGAAGTGTAAAGAGAACCAAGTTACTGTTAGTAGCTCATCTGGGTCTCCATGGTTACCTGTGTTTGTCACTCCCTGACAGCACTCTTATAAGAAGCAAACCAAAAAACACGAACTGAAAAGTAAGCATCAAACAGTCATTGTGCAAAAAATGCAAGATGAATTTTAGGAATTCTTGAACTGTGACTCTGATGGTCGCACATGTAAATTTGAATGCTCTACAGTATTTTATGTAAAAGGTCTGACAAGTTAAAAAGATGCTTCGTTTCCACTTTTGAAAAAAAAAAAATTGAAGCTTGGGTGTGCGCGTTCTGCACTCTGATGGGCTTCAAGAGAAAACCGTAAGTGTTATAGCAGTGAAAGACACACTGGGTGAAAGAAGAACCCCTTGTACTTGATGTATAATTTGTACAAGTGCTTAAAAGCTGTGGGAGTAAGAAGAGTTTGTTTGCAGATTTTGGAAAGTTTAGACAGTTCAAAAGCCTGTGTGTGACATCAACTGTCAGTTGATCATTCTGTGGTAAAATCTCCAAAAATAATAAAACTTAGACTGTTATTGTGCAACAAACAATAAAGATATCAACCCGCCAGCTCAGTCATGTAGATTTCAACTTTCTGTGAACCGTTTAAACTTCGAATGATGTTTCTACTCTGAAGTATGCCTGAGCAATAGAGCTCCAAAGAGTGCTGGGTTTTCTCACTTGTTTTGTCAAAATGCAACTGTGTATAGGGAAGTTTCTCTCAGTATTTAGAAGACTTTGTTCATGTTCTATGGTGTATTACTACTAAAAGTTATAGTGCACTACTACCGATTGAGCCACATGTTGTGATGTATAATTTGCATGTTTTATTCAAAATTCTGGGGTGTAATAAATAGACAAAGGCTGTGAACAGAATAATAATAAGGGTGCTTCAATGGTTATGGTTACACTGTCATCCTTAATGAAATGGGATAAAATTGTGGTGTCTTCTGAAGTCACAGTTGGCATGGCTTCATTGGTGATGTACATTAGGAAAAAATTGACTTCTTCTCAGTTATAGACCAAGATTAAAGATCTCCTATTGAGAGAATATGGGTCAGCCAGCTTCTCTGCCAAAGCTTCCCAGTTTCCATCAGGCCAAACCCTGAAGTCCCCACTCTGAGGATAATTTGGTTGATTAACAAAACGGACCAAACTCCCAACAGTTTTTTTTTCTGAGCTAGACTACACCGCATGCTGCCTTTCCTCTAGTTTTAATTGGGAATGACAGCTGAACATGCATGTGAATTTGTGAGGTCACGCTGTGAAAGAGGTGAGGTGAAATGAGCTTTCTTTCAGCACTTGGCACTGAACAGCAGGGATTTTTGTACACAGCAGTGGCTTCTTTGTCTAGTTTCATGTGTGCTCACAATAGCACTGACCTTACAGTCTGACCCAGTTATTTATCCTTTTCATATTCGCTATTAGTTATTTCCAGGGTCATCGGTAGCTCATTGGCATCATAAAAAAATGCTAAATAAAATACAGATAATATGGAAATGTTTTCTTACAGAATTATGTTCTTTCTAATGCATTTAAACAGTATACAATCTGACTAACAGGAAGCTATGTTGGTAAAAGTTTTAGTCCAATAAGTTCTGAACATACCAAATATAAATGAATAAACTCTTTTCTTTGGTTCAGCTGTGTAAAAAGTCTGAAAGTGTCAAAAGCAAAACAATTACCATTCATTTTAATATGAATTTAAACTTTTATTTTAACAACCTATGTTTAATTTCCCGTTAAACTTGGGCAGCTGAATCTGAAATAACCGGGATAAAATTGGAATGGATGGTAAATAGATATACTGTAACTTGCAGGGCCTTTCTCTGTCCCTCTCTGCTGTGCTTCAGCTTGCTGGCAAAGCTCCTTTTAGATGATTTGCAAGCTAATGTTTGAAAGGTAAAACACTATCTCCAGAAAAAAATGGCAAACTGATAAGTAAATGGTAAATGACTTGCACTTGTATAGCACTTTATCTAGTCCAAGGACCCCAAAGCACTTTACCCAGTCATTCACCCATTCACACACTGATGGCAGTAAGTTACATTGTAGCCACAGCTGCCCTGCAGAAATATTAAGGCAATCCTGCCAGACATGAGCTCTGGTTCAATATGTTGCTACGACTGATGCTATTTATCGTAACACTCCCCGATACTGATCAGAGTCATTCAAGATTTGGCATTTGCCGATACAGTGTTAATCCAATACTTGCAGGTTTTTGTACATTACAAACTTGCAGCACCATTAGTACAATAACGTTAATAAACTCAATGCCATATTGTCATTTAAACTCCAGAGCTCTACAATGTTGTAAAGAAAACCTGTGTCCATGTTGTTCCTCAACCTGTTTAATTAAAACATGAAAATAAATGCCATGTATTTTTTTCCACTTTCACATAGCGAAGTATGTAAAAATAGTACTAAAGAAGTCTTTGTGCGTGCAGCACAGCATATTTTTAGTCAAATTTAGGAGTCTAGCCAGAGTGTTGTGAGGCTAAGCAGTGATATCGTGCAAACATTCAAACTACAAAAATTCAGGAATCTTCCATCTGTCACCACTCTTCATGGTTCAAGGAGTTCTGATTGATGATTCTCTCTCCTTTAGGTCTCACATCCAACAGCTGGTAAAAAACAAAAGGAAAGAAAGAAAAAAAAAAGCCCCTCAAGTTAAAATTCAGCTTCTTCTTTAGAAGTCTTGTATTTCTTTTGGAGATTAAAAAAAAAGACTTGTATCTCCAACTTTATATTTAGGTTGAAATATGAAGATGTAATTATAAGACATTTCTCTTTTCATTCTCTTAATAAAGTCTACCATGGAGCTTGGAGATTCATTACAAACTTTAGATCTCTTTCAAATGTCAAATTCTCGTGTTGGATTTTCTCTGCTTCGCCTTTGTACAGATAACATTAAATTAAAACAGATTAATTCATTGTCTTACTCATATTTACAAAGATACTGGACTTCTCCTTTCATAGCTACAAACCTTCAACAGTACAGAAAGTTATTAAGTATGGTTACAAGTAGGGCCGTCGGAGAATTAATCAAAGAACTTTTCATTAATTGCTATCAGAGGAACTGGCACTTTCAGCTCTCAGTCATATACTGTGTATGGTTTTTGTCAAATCGCCAATGCCACAATACAGCAGCTATAATACAGCACATGTTGTGATGTACAAGTCTGAAAATTAAAGGTGCCCAGTCGACAGTTATGACTTTCTCAGCCATATTCACAGAATAGACACCAAAGGGAGCTACACAATGAAAACAGTAGAGAGGTCTGAGAATCGAGCCCTGAGGAACCCCACAGGTATGAAGTGCTGAAATGGACAGAAAATTTCCAACATCAATACAAAGGCCTTTGTCACTGAAGTATGAACGGAACCAATCTAATGTTCCACATGTAATCCCAACCCAGGGTTCTAAACAAGTGTTACGAATGCTGTAGTCAAGAGTATCAAAGCTGCAGTTAGAGCACAAGAATCACAAAGCAGCCGGGGTGCTAAAAGAATATCAAGACAAACTCTTAACAAAGCTGTTTCAGTGCTGTGTAAATGTTTAAAATGAGACTGGAAGACTTCCAAAATATCATTTTTACTTAGAAAGGCATTTAATTGAACAAAAACTAGCCTCTCCAAAATTTTTGAGAGAAAAGAAAGTTTTGGATTGAATAGACTGAAGGGTCGAGTCCAGGTTTTTTTATTCAATGGATTTACTACTGGATGTTTAAAAACATCAGGGTTCACAGTGGAGGCAATACTGGTATTTATAAAAGCAAGGACAAAGGGTCCAATCAAGAGTAAAACCTTTTTTTTTTTAAAAAAGATGCAGGAATAGGGTAAGCGGGGGAACCGGAGAGTTTCATATGACCCACCACTTCCTTAAAAATGTAAAAGAGATGGGTTTAAACTGATTAAAGACAGCCGAGCAGGGGACAAAGATGGAGGGGTCAAGTGTTGAAAGTGGGGTGAATGACCTGGTCGACTCAATCTTATCATCAAAGTAAGTGAGAAAATCATTACAGATATCCACAGAAGCTTTCAGGCTGGCAGACGGAGGCATGTTTCGAATAAATAGGACATGGGGATTATGACAATTTGAGGCAACAGTTTGACAGCAATATGTATTTTTCTCTGATTTTACAGTGGGCTGATAAAATAAAACACATTTTCAACATGTTAAAAGAATCCTTCAATTTGTCCTTTTTCCAGTTTCTCTCTGCTTTTCCTTCACTGTCGTCTGGACGCTTGATTAGTATCATTGAACCTGGGCTGAGGTGTGAGTCACTGTATCCACTGTATCCAGGGTCTTAAGACAAGAATACTGATACTGAGAGAGCAGCTTATGTGTTGTAGAGCACACAGAGGGTCCGGAGTCTGTAACAGTGTTACTGGTAAAAGCAGAGCAGAAGAAGCAGCAGTGGAAGAGTAGAGCAGGAGTTTAACTGAAAGGCAAGAGAAATGTCAAATAAAATAGGTGTATGGTCATGAAACACTACATGCCGGATTTCTAAATTAAAAACAGATAAACCATAGGATAAATTGAATCAAGTGTGTGAACCTGCTGATATGTGATGGACATACAACACACTGCACAAAGTTAAAAGACTGGATAACATTTATTCATTATTTTGTGGCAATAATTTTTTAGGTCAAGACACGTGGACATTGAAATTCCAGACAATTAAAACCAGGTACAATACAACTAGAAGCACTCAAAAAAAAAAAAACCCTCAGCCAAGGCCACAGCAAGGTTAAAAATAGTGGAAATCTGGAAATCAAAATCTGGATCAGCAGCAAAGCAAAATTGAATCCATTGCTTCTTGGGACAACCCCAACATTTCCTGAACATTTCATCCAAATCTGTTCATTAGTTTTGACCTGATCTATGCTAACAGTCAGACAAACAAACCAACAGACACAACCAAAAACAGAACCTCCTTGGCGGAGGTAATGAGCATTACACTGACAGAGTTAGGCTCATACTGTTCACAAAAAAACATTGTGAATAGATATGATTGCTTGTGCTGAGTTAAAGAAAAATAAAATAAAATATATCAGCTTTTAAAGCTCCTGAAGGGTCTCAACACACAGAGTGAATATAAACAAATGTTAAGCTTTCTAAATGCACAAACATCTGTATGTAAATCACCTAATGATGAGCCCGGTTATGATTATGGCGACTGCTGCAAAGACTTAATGAGTATGTCATCTGGCAGATCAGTACTGGCATTCACATTCTTGTTCAAGGCATTCCGGTTCATTTTTTACAGTGATTGCAATTTAATGCACAGAACAAAACAACTGGAAATAGCTACAATTATTCATTGATATAGCAGAAAAAGAAAGCAGTAGTCTACCTATACTGACTCTCTAAAAATGCACCGGTCTTTAACATGTGGATCCTAAAAACGAATCATAAATGTGGTATTTATACAACCTTGTCAAATGCAGCTGGTTCTGACACAGAATAACTTTTTTCCACTCCCTGGTCAAGGTCCCATTTATTCCCCCACATTTGGGAAACATTTTTTTGCTGAATGTATTAGTTTTAGTATATTTGTTCTCCTTCTTCCTAAGCGGGGCTGAGACGAGGCCCTTCATGTAAGCTGACCTCTCCTGTCACATCTGCTTTGCCTCCATCGTCTGGTTTTCTGCTCCTGTATACAGTGTCAAGTTTTCATTTTAAATGCTGTAAAAAGTTTCAGAGCCTCAGCGCGGCATGACATACAGCGCAGCTTAAATCTCTTTATGGGTTTGATCTGATCCTGGATTTAACTGAGCTGAACTCATTTCAAATTCTTCTCAGTCTGAGCGGCTTTTAGTTTCACCGGATCTGTTGGGTCAAATGTCACTTTTCTGAGTGTATTGAAAAGATTAGGTAGTTTGGTATTATCTGCATTTATTCAGAACAGCCTTTGTTATTGGTCTAAATAGGATTCTTTATTTTGTTACATTTATTCTTAGTGCATTATCATTTTGGCAACGGGGATTATCTTTTTACGCCAGTGTCTGTGTGTATTTTTAGTAAAACATTTCATGAAACTGAATAGGTTTTTTTTAAACTTTTAGAATGTTATCATAGTACTGAGGTAAACAGTTGAATAACAGCTGAAATCATTTGAAGTCAACACAACTCAAGATGGCCACCACAGCTAATCAGCTTTATAAAACACAAAAATGGCTATAAGTTAGCCAGTTTTAAAGGTATTGAGCTAAGATTTTGTGCTGTAGTAGCTGAGAGTCATCCACAGCGCATACTTTGAGCACTACGTATTTCGTGAGACCTTTTCTTAAAGCTTTTAGCATTAGCTGTTGGACTCAACCCTGTTTATCTGTTAGCCAAATATCACTTAAACCACTGAACATATTTTAATTTGTCGAGTCTTCCAAAGTTCCCTGTTTTTTAACTCCGCCAAGTAGGTTATGTCTGTCTGTCTGTGTACAAGATTACCCAAAACATTATGAACGGATTTTCATAAATATTTTCAGGTAATGTCAAACATGGTACAAGGAACAAGTGATTAGATGGTGGTGATCCGGTCAAGGTCAGTGATCAGCCTGTGCTCGATCCCGCAGCTGTATAACAGGAACATTAAAATCCACAGCTGGACACTTCATGGGTCATGGTTTTTTTAAATTTGCAACAATATTCAACTTTGCTATCAACAATACATTAAAAAAAGCCTCTGTGCAAAATGGGATTAAAAACTTGTCCATTATGATTCGTCAGGCACTGTTTTTTTTTTGTTGTTTTTTTCATTCCGTTTCATTCCCGCACCCCCCCCACTGAAATGGCATTGTGCCCCCCTAGGGGGTGCACCCCACACTTTGGGAACCACTGTCTTAGGTCAAGGGTGATCACCAATTATATCAAGGTTTGTCAAGGGTCAAAGGTCAACATCACAGTTGACCTACTGCTCTAACTCTGCAACAGCGTAATGTAGGAATGTCAACCCACACAGCTGGACACCTCGTGGGTCAAACATGAGACCTGATGAGTTCAAGATTCATGGGGTCAAAGGTCACAGGTAACCCTTTTGTATAAAAACTTGTCTCGCTGCTTCTACATGGTGTTTCCTCCACCAAGGAAGTTCTGTTTTTGGTAGTTTGTCTGTCTGTTAGCAAAGATCAGGTAAAAACTAACGAACAGATTTGGATGAAATTTCAGGAAATGTTGGGGTTGCCCCAAAAGACAGTGGATTAAATTTTGGTGGTGATCCGGATTATGATTTAACTATTTTTTAATCACTCTGTGCTCTTGGCCAGGGTTTGTGCTCTCTGATTGTTTCTGGTTACAAATATTTTTGCAATCTAATACCAGCTTCAAAGACATGGTGACACAAATATTATTGAACATTAAATTAAAGTTTCATTAAATTCTCGTTGTTTTTTAAAAATTTGGTTAACAGACAAAAACAACCACACACACACGATGATGAGTGATAATCAGTGACATAATGTACAAATAAAGTATTTGTCCATTACTAACTTTTTGTTGCTAATCCATAAACAAATTCATGTAATGCACAGAAAACAGTTTTATTCACTATTTTATGTCTAGTCTTTACATAAATAGAACTACATGAAATGTAAAAATGTCATATATCAGTTCATTTCCAGTAGCTAAGATGCCAAATATCCTAAAGTGATGGAACCTAACCTTAATGATAATATATATATTTGTATCACTTTAAATAGTTTGTGGCCTTAATTAGCCTTTTAATGCTTAATGAAGGGTATTCACTTGGGTAACAACAATTATATGAGCCTTCACACTAGGTTAGATCAAACACTGCTACAACATGAATAACTTGTCTTCTAGACGTACTGCTGCAATAAGCGTCGACTAAATCTGGGGTTTTCTAGTCTATTTTAATGTAATAAAGTGACACAATATACAAGAAATAGGACGTAAACCTCAGAAAAGGTGTAAAATCTGTGTTGTGACTAATACAGTTTGTACTGACAGTTATTTACTACTTTTAAGATTTTATGCAACACCGTTTTTTAGTCTATCTTTAAAGAAAAGTGAGAGCACTTAACAACAATCAGCCAAACACGGAGATAATATCCTCTTTTATCACAGTCCGAGAGCTTTGTGCTTCCAAGAACTTCAGGGATAATATGAGTCACACTAGAAATTGGTTTCAGCTTCTGACACACAGCACAGCATTACTTAATGACACTCATTGTGCCTTTTGTTTTTACAAGAGATACTGTATCTTAGATCACTGCAGAATTGGTAGTTAATAATAATAATAATATGAAAATGGCCCTGAACCAGATCACATCTGTGATTGCCTGAAACACACTCTGAAGCTTAGAGACACCGACTCAGAGCATGCTGGAAAAAAAAGTCCTTGTTTTGTTACCTGCAGCCAAAAAGCATTACCTTTTATTGAACCTGAGTAAACCTGTCAGTTAACAATAAATAATACGATACATTTTGTTGGTAAAGGCATAAGTGAATAAGCATTTAAGGATCCTTCCTAGTATTCAATCATTATTCTTCCGTTATGGTCACAATTTTTTATTTGCTTCTCTTTCAGCAGCTTTGGAGAAATTTGTGCAGATTATATATCAAATGATGCAGCTTAGTCAGGAATACTGTGGTTTGACTTTTAGTAGCAGAACATTAAAGTCAAAAAACAAAACTGAAATGGTCAACTTAAGGCACTTTTACAAGACGCTACATGTCAGGACTTAGAATCTTCTGCTCGTCTCGGTTTGATTTCTGAATTAACCGAGGCAGAATGGGGTGTTGGAACCAACCTACTGCTGCTGAGCCTTTGTGCCGCCAAGCAAGATAGCAACGGCGCCATGACAGTCAACATGTGAAAATGTAAGCTGGATTTATAGCCCAAAGATGTGGTGAAGTGACGATGTACAGTCTGTATGACCACCTGGCCATGGACATTGATGTGTGGTTACCATGGTGACCCCAACATGCCACTGGCAGCAGCTTTAATGTCTCTTTTTGTCTCATTTTGTCAGTTTAGAATATTACAAATATAAATCCCAAATTACTAGTGGGCTTTAGGGAAGAAAACTTATGGATGTTGAAATATTGGACAGAAGCTGCATTGGCAGTTTTCTAAATTTCGTTAGAAATTCTGTAATTTCAGAACATTTAGTCATTTCTTTATTAGATTAACCTACATTACACATATGTTTCATTGTTATACCAGTTTTCATGGTACAACAAAAACTGATGCTGCACATAAAACATTTGTCTTCACCTTTCTCTGATACCTAAAGGTCAAGCTGTCCTTTCATTGATACGGCATGATGGTTTAAACTGGCCCATTGGCGTGTGGTGTTGCCTTTTGTTCATAAATGTGTTCATACTTTGTTCATAAATGTGACAGTGTTCTCAAACTGTTTTATACTGATAAGAATAAATTTATTAAGCATTTGAAAAGTCGTCAGTAAGACTGTGAAGCTTTTCCACGCTGTTGTTTTGAAACAAAAGACAGCTCTTCAGGCTTCGTGTTTCGTCTGAACTCACTATTCTTATGTTCCTTTGATGTAGAGGGCTTTAGATAGTATCACTCTCTGCTCTTTTTCTGTCGTGGCAGTGAGCAAAAAGCATTTAAAGGTGCAGGTGCTTCTAGAAGGGAGAGCAGTGTACCATTACACACCTAAATCCTGACCAAAATAAAGTAAAAGAAGCACCTTTAAAAAAGCAAATAGCAATGAACTCGGCCAGTCGCTAATGGTTGATATGTTCTTTCAACCACCCAACCCTAAAGGAAATGATAATATATTTTAAGAAGGAAACAAACATTCATTATGGTTGTTAAGTTTTAGGATGTCAGACTTTTTGTTTCCAAAGCAATACTTTAAAAAACACCTCTATGAGTTGATTGTTTGGTATTTAACCCAAATAAAACCAACGAACCATGAAAAAAACTGTTGTGTAAGTTCACTTTTTTACATTGCCGCTCCATAGAAGAGAGAGAAAAAAACACTCTGAAAGAAGCTTTTCTCGCTAAGATATGCTTTCATGCTGCTTCTTTTCTTCAGCTGGATAACCTTGAAAATTCAATTTACACAGGATTCATATACTCTGCCCCATATTTGGGCCTCAAAGAAATGATATAACCTTTTAAAATATATTCATTAATGCATGCTGATGTGCTGCCCACCGACATACCTGCAGATAAATACATACAAGAAATATATACACGGTCCAGAATTTTTTTTTTCCAAGTACATTTTATGCAAAGCAACGAACAGCTGATAAATATTAGAGTGGTAGTTGTAAACAGTGCGTGCGGATGACCCATTGGCCTTGCTGAGCTTCTTGTCTATATCGATTTTAGAAGAGAATTGCTCGGAACATTAATAATCCTGATGGAGTCCTGCTGAAGAAGCTGAAAATTTGATGGGTTCACTTTGGTCTACCACATATCTGTCCGTCTGGTTCATTTTCTGCTTCAGTAAAATTGTCATGTTGGGATTTTTTTTTTTTATTTTTTTTTACAGACTTAAAAGAAAATCACTCTAGAACAACTCTGAGTCATGAACGGTGCGATGAGTTTTCCCCTCAGCCATGATCCATCTTCAGAGGTTTGCAGTTTGTCACCTCTGAATGTTTTGTTTCTAGTCCTACTGAGTGATTAGACCAGTGCTTGAACCCAGCTGTGAGACTTTTCCACAGATTTCCACGACGTCACAAATGCCATTTAAAGGACAGAGAATGATGCATTACTACTCAATTTTCTTTTTCTTTCTCACAGCCTTCTTCAATTCAGAAAAACTTTAAGTCACAAAAGTTTAGGACTGTAATTACCTTTTTAAAGGAAAATATTCAAACCAATAATACTTCATACTGTGGATATTATTAGCATCAGTCAACGAGACAGAGAAGCAGAAGAAAGAAGCCTGATATGGGAGCTGTGAACTGCTTCTGCTTTAAACAGAACATTCAAATGACAAACTTGAAGGGGTGGTCATTCATGTAAATTCTGCTTTGTCACTAACTCGAAGTTTTTGAGGCTCCTTTCAACTCGACTGTAAAGACACAAAAAAGCAGAAATGTGGCTAAGAAAACAATTTATTGTTTATTTTCCCCTGCAGAGACTGGCTCTGGAACCAGTCTCCTTGAGAGGGGTTGGACACTCTTTCACTCTGGAGTTGTCTCCGGTGAGAGGCGCCGAGCAGGAGTGGGCATACTTGTTGCCCCCCATCTTGGTGCCTGTACGTTGGGGTTTACCCCGGTGAACGAGAGGG
>NC_051448.1:18992852-19016131 GCF_001649575.2 Kryptolebias marmoratus | reverse complement strand
GGCCTGGGAACACCTTGGGATTCCCCCGGAGGAGCTGGCCCAAGTGGCTGGGGAGAGGGAAGTCTGAGTCTCCCTGCTTAGGCTGCTGCCCCCGCGACCCGACCCCGGATAAGCGGAAGAGAATGGATGGATGGATGGATTTTCCCCTGCAAGACAAGCTTCTAAAGCTCGCCTTTAATGTGAGAGACAGAGGTTTTGTGCGCCCAAGCAACAGGCAGACACATTGGGCTTCTCCCCCGTTTTTGTGCTCCCATATCCAGCAAGAAGCAGCGCATCCACCTGCCACTGTTTGAACATCAACCGTTAGACATCCTATCCGCTGCCAAATGTGTCACAGGAGTCTGTGTTTCATCAACGTTCGGCCCCTTAGATCCAGTTACAGATATCTGATGTCTGTATAAATCGCCCACACGGTGTCCACTCTCTGAACAGATGTTTGTGCTGATGTCCTTCCATCTTTCCTTTGGTTTCCTTCTCGTTTCTCCTCCTGTGTCTCTCCTTTCATCCTCTTCTTGTTTTGTAGTTCCAGCCATGTGCTTTTTTTCCTCTCTCTCGTGAACGTTCACTAACAGCAGTCATATCCGCTGACTGTTGTTAACACATGCCGGTGCTTCATAAGATTATCCAACAACACATCGATTCAAGTGTTTAATTAAGCCCCTGTCGCACTGTTCCTTATTTTGACATGTAGGCGTATCCAGAGATGCCTGTTACATGGGTACAAGGGTTTAAGGATGCGAAAAATACAGTGTGCTGTGATCTAAGAATCACTTGTGCTACGTAGCTTTAGCATAACCTTGTTGTTGTTGTGGCGTTTTGTTCTTACTTGTGACCTTGTTGCTGCTGTCATGTTCACAGTTGAATAAAAGGGAGAGGCCTCGGCTGTGGTTGTCGTGGAAGCTATTTTTACAAGCTTCAGATGATGAGAGAGTCTTTTGAGAGCAACACTCGGTGTTAATACTGAACACTCCCGAACGACGAAGGAAGCTGTGTGAGTCCTGAAGTTCTTAGGTGACTCCAAAAGTCAACCAGTTGTAAACGTACATCCAGTGATTATTTTTTGAGGGTTTCATTAAAATCTGTCCACTTGTTCATGAGATGTTTTGTTGAAAGACAGACAGGGCTTAAACTCCAACAGGTGATGCCAAAGATTTAATTAAACATCTTGCAAAACTAGCATTGTTTGAACAAATACATATTACCTGCCGGCTTTCAGTATAATGTATTAAACAAAGCTCCTACAAGATCTGTTAGTGCTCAGAGTATGTGATGTGGATGACTTTCAGCTACCACCACACCTAAGTTTAGCTCCATATTTGTAAAGTGGGCTGAGTTTAGCCATTTTGTGTTTTCTAAGATGAATGTGGTAGTCATCTTGAATCAAGGTGACTTCAGAAGTAAACCAGTCTTATAAATTACCTCTTTCATACAATTCAATTTAAACAGTAAGAAACCTCCAGAGACAAGAATCAGGGTGGGTGGCCATCTGCCTTGATTGGCAGGAAAGAGACTGGGCCAGACATTGCTATGGTAAGAAAAGCAGAAAACACAAAGTAAACAGCAACAATCTTTGCAAATACAAACATGAAAAGTAGAGCGAGTAAAGACAACAGAGTGAGTCAATGTGGTCAATGGATCGGTGTTGGGAAAAAAAACATACTTTCATATAGGACAGGCATCACTTGGCTGGGTGTGACTAGATAAACTCCAGACAAAAAGGGAATAATTTATGGAATTTAGGTGTGCATCCTTACTAAATTTTACAAGAAAAACAATCACTTTTGAATCTGTACACGCTGATTGGATGAAGCCTTGACAAAGGACCATTTTAACTTTCTTGCCACCACATATTGTGGACCAGCTGTGGATACACAGCAAATGTTGAGCGAAAATCCATCAGTGTCAGTGACTGCTCCATTTATTCAGAAAAAAAGCAGAGGGTAAAAGAGCACATAAAAAGCCCACATGCCTTGACTGCAAGAAGGAATTAAGTTAATAGACAAGAGCGAAACAGTGATCCTACAATACATGCAAAGGAAATAAATGCCATTTTAATAGACTATTCTGCCCTTTGCCTTTTACAAGACCTGTGCTCCAGAGGGGCGTCCGTCCATCATCTGCAGATCCGCAGCTGCCAATAAATCCCAGACAAGCCCTTCCTGCTGCCTGGCATGCAGGCAATGCAGAGAGATGTTTTACAGTAAAACCACAACCGTGTAAAAGGTCCCGCACACTCCCCTGGGGTGAAAGGCCAGAGCAATGCTTTGTCTTTTCTCTGTGGGTCAGCAAAAGAAGATCTTTACAGTGCGACTGCCATGGGAGCAAATGTGGAGGCTAGCCTCGAGAGATGATAACCTGCGACTTGGCCAGCTTGTGGCCAGATGTGAAGAGTTTCTGTCACCGCTGAGATACATTTAAAGAGGACTTAAAGCTTGTATATTTAAAAGAACAGAATAGAATTGAGCAAACCAATCATGTTAGAATTGAATGGTTGTGTTGTAAGAAGACTCAAAAAGAAAGAAAAAAAAAATCGTGGACATTTCAGAGTGTTGTCAGTTTTTGAAAGAAGACAGAAGATTAAAATGTCAGAGGTAAAGATCTCTTTATTCCCTGCTCCATCACAGGATTTACTCGACAAGTCAAGGGGCAGGAAAGTGGAATTCACGGCGAGTTTAAAGAGGACTACAAAGAGGAAGGGATGCCGGGGGATGTGGGAACACCGTTTTATCTCGGATCAGGGATGGCCCCCGAACAACTCCTGTCTGAGTAAAGGGAAGGAGACAGGCGGGGGAGGCAGAGGTCAGGATGGAGGGAGTGGGCGCTGACTAAGCTTCTCCAAAGGTCGTGCTATGAACTCGCTGTTAACCTCTGCATCCTGTGGGGAGGGAGACTGGGGCCTGGGAATCATGTTGCAACCAAAGGAGCGGCTCTTATCCAGTTATAAATCAACAGAGGACAGCTAAGTGTCATCACCATCGCGTAGCTTCTGGGAAGAACGCTCCTAACAGTGTGTTAGACCACTGTTCCTCCCTTGCTGATTACATTTTTCTTCTTATCAGTCAGGATTTGTACACTCCGCTGAGAAAAGCTTGCATGTAGAAAATTTTAGCTGATGGTCACTGGGTTAAAGAAAAATTATGCTGGGTCCTAGACAGGAGTTATTACCAGCTAAAGTGCTAATTCACATCTTAGCAGAGAGTAGCTGTGATACAGATAAAGGTGAAAGTAATCCTTCCCTGCCAGAGTTGTGATCAGAAGTTTACATATAATCATCACTGGTAGGAATGTCACATTAATTTGGGGCTTTTAATGATTGATTTGAATTTTTTTTTCCAGGGTGGAATGATTATAGAACGTAGATACTGTAGGTAGTCTTTCTTCCTAATTATGTTAGTCATTACATTCACTGAGTGGAATGCATCAGTGCCATAGCATAATTCTACTACCGTCATGCTCGACAAATGGTACGACTTTTTTAGGTTTGAAAGCTTCACCTTGACTCCTCCAAACTCACTTCTTCTCATTGTGGCCAAATAGCTCAATCTTTCTATCGTCTGATCGTAAACAAAGGCATTTGGTTTGTCCATCGAGCCTGAAGGTGTTGCTTTTGGAGCGGAAGCTTTTTTTTCATCAGTACCCTCTCAGTTCACGTTGATCTAAAACCTCATTGTGGACAGTGACGCTGGTGTTCCAGCAGTTTTCCGTTCATGGCAGGTTTGAGCCTTGGTTCGTCTTGAACATCCCAACAAATTTCTTTTCATCTGAGGGTGACGGTTTGGTCATTCCAATATGAGCTGTCAAACAGATTTTTTTTTTTTGTGCTGGCAAATAGAAACTAACAGCTTCTGTCAATCATAATCACTAAGAAAGAGTTACAGTAAGGGGCCTTGGTATTTATCAAGTAAAAATAATTTCTAAAATCTTCAGCAAGGTTTTGGTGAATGTATGTAATTCAGAGCTTGCGTGAATTAGGGAAAATACAAAATAGATTTAAATTGTGCACCCAAATCTTGTTTTAGAAATTACTGAAGTTGTGAGTTATTAAATCATTCCATCTTGGAAAAACAGTGCTACAAATAAATCATTAACAGCCTGAAATTAATATGACAGTCATGCCCAATATTAGTGTATGCAAACATCTGACTGCAACTGTACATATGGCCTGACCTTTATTACTAGATTACACCTGAACTAATAACTTGTCAACAACATTGCAGATATTTTAACAACGCTAAGACATTCTAGGAAAGTAAATGTGAAAGTATTCAGTGGGTAAGTGCAGGATTCTCAGAAGTCCTCCTGTGAAGAGGCGGACATTGTCGCAATATCAGTCTGAAGCAGATGGTGGAGTAGACATCTGCTACCAAGGAACTGAAGAGTGTGTCTGATATTTCCAGCTTCAAAAGCACCACTTCAGTACAATTATATCCTGCCGGCCACGAGTGACAAGTCTTGTAAGGCGCACACGGCATTTTTATTTGCAAGGTGAGCATCAGCTTGTTTTAGTCTGAGTGGTCTTTCGTCAATCCCACAGGTGCGTTATTGAGAAACAAGAGCAGAAGATGTAGAGTTCTTCGGCTGTGTCTGTGTGTCACTGTGATTACACTCCCAGAATAGGAGGTTTGTGCTGTGAGACACGTTTGCCTTCACCAGAGCTCACAAACTGCTACACTCAGGTTTTGTCAGGTTCAGTCTTGCTGCTTTAAAGGGGTTTTAGGTGGGGTTTTGTGGAAAATGGATAAAGAATTAAGATTTTACCTGTTAGCTCTTTGAAAGACACCAGCTTAGCAAAATAGAGTTAAATTCTGAAAAAAAAAGAGCTAACGGGTAGTCCAAACACAACCGAGACCAAAGTGAACCAAAGCAGGACTAAAACAGCTCAAGTCTCCAAAATGTCACAGTGGTTCATACAAATGCTGTTTTATAGCCCTTTACACTACTGTCAGTTTTGCATTACAAGGTTATTTACATGTATTTCTATGACATTTTTCAAGCAGAAGAAGCAGCAGCTAGTCGTAGCACTTTTGGTACAACCTGGGGACATTTCCAACAGGACTATAATATTTCTGCTTTGGAAGTGGGTCCACTTGAACATCCATTAATTCCTCATCAATACAGTCTGAGCTGACCCACTTTTTTGCTATCCTTAAACTTTCAAAATTTCAATATTAAGAAATTCTTGCTAAAACTGACACTAAGCTGCACCAGAAGTTCTGCAGCTAGCCACCACTATTTGCTTTTTTTCAAATAACCATAGAAATCAGTGTGTAGAAAAAACTGACAAAGATGCAAAACGGTCTATGAAGAAGTGTGTGCATGAACCGCTTCGAAATTTTGGAGACTAAAGCTGTTTAAAGATGGCAGCAATTTACTTTGGTTTTAACTGTATTCAGACTAGCTCTTAGCTCATCAATTCTGCCAGATTTGAACTTTATTGTTCCAAATTGATGTCATTCAAAGAGCTATGTACACAAATTAAGGAATTAATTATATGTATCCACAGAACCCCAGTTCAAAGTAGCCAAAATACCCCTTGAAGCTTCTGCATGGGTTTAAGTATCCACATGTGTGGACCCCGCTGACAGACTCTTGTTTATAGAATTATTGAGCTGAGCTGCACACCAGTGTTTGACTCATGCATTTATAGTTTTACACTCCAGTCCAGTAGGTGGTGGTATTTGACACCAGCATTTGCAAAAAAAAAAATAATCTTTTGATCTTTTCGCTAGAATTTGAAGGAATAAAAATTCACAAGAAAACAGACATTGAGCAAACCAGGTATTATTGCTTCCCTTTTTGCACAATTGTCATGATTTAAAGTGGTAACATTCAAGAGCACCATTAAACAAAGACACTTCAAGGTCTGCAAACCAACCACACATTTTTTTGGATCCAAGGGGTACAGAAGCCCTTCTCTCATATCATGCATTTGACCTTGCAGTGAAAGTGCAAATATTAAAGTGTTGCACAGAATCCAAATTCGTGTTAATCTTTTGACTGCAACAGTGAGGGTATTGATTATAAAATGAAAGTGAAAGCCCAAATAAATTTCATCTCACGTAGCTGATAGGGTCACTTGACTATCTTCTGACTCTGAGTATGCTGGTTCTGGCCCTAAAATTGATGGCATATTCTGCAACTCCTTGGGTTTTGTGGCCTCAGGTCAACCTGGGCTGAGAATTGAAAATTTTTTGCCACATTCTGACAAGATTTGGCCAAGATACAGATCTGTTTCATTTTCAGCATCCAGCTTTAAACCAGTCTTTTTGAGCCAACTGCAAAAGGCCAACAAGGCCTTCTGGATTCAGTCCCTTCTTTTCCTGGCCGAAGTCATTTTGGCAATCTGTGATGTTGCAATAATTTCCGTTTCAGTTTTATACTCAAACAAATGACTAAAAATGAGAAATAAATGTGGAAATATAAAAAGTTTGAGGTAAATTTGATGAATGTTTTGGGTACTTGATTATCTGGAGTTATCTACTACCCCTTTCAAGGCTTCATTAGCTTCCTGTCCATTAATCTCATGATAACTCATCCAAACCAAAACTTTTACTTTTCTAGGAAACACCAAACAACTTTATCTTGACTAAATGTACACTTGTTGCCCCTCGCTCACGTCTCGAAGTAAAAACTGAGATGACTGCACCAAACCACCTCTGAGTCCCTAACTCAATTCCTTTCTTCCCCAACTTTCATCATTCCTAAAAAATAAAAAAATAAAAGGGAACCACGAGCAAGTGATAAAAGAAACATTCACACACACACACCTTTTGACTTAAAACATGCTAGCTGAAGCCCACGCACCATTACAGCATGGCACTCTAATTTATCTCATCTCTCATATTCATTGTGCCACAGTCACAGCTAACGCCCACACAAACACATGCTGCACAGGATCCACACTCACTAATCATTCACTATCGTTGCTCGGCGGAGCACAACTTGGCCAGAAAATGAGAGTCTTTCAGTTGAGCTCTCATCCTGAGCTCTCAGGAGGAGCAAACGAGGGGCACTTCTGTGATTAAACATGACACATTCTCAAAACCCAGGGGTTGATGAGAACCTGTTTCTGAAACAAATCTTGGAATTAAATTAGGAAAAAAAAAAAAAAAAGACAGACAGTCCAAAAGCACCAGCTCTTTAGATGTATGTGATGCAACTCTGTCCTCAGTCTTATAACACCTGCTTTCCTAGCCAAATGTGCTGAAAGTGAGTGAAAACACAGAAGTTATCCACGGTTGTTTTTAGCCTCTTATATCTAAAAAAAAAAAAAAATCCAAAAAGGTGATTTTACTTTTTGACTTAAACCCATTACAGTGGGTTGCACAAGTATTAAGTTTCTTTGGCATTCTTTCACCCTTGAATTTATTTTGTTTTTATTTTGATTATAAGTAATTGCTCTACAGCAAATTTTCCAGATTAATGGAGTTAAATGGGAAAAAAAACTTGTTTGAAATTATTCTTACATGTTTATGAACACACCAGTTGTCAGTTTTAAATTTTTAAGTGTCAGTGGGTTTCTAGTTTTTCGATCTCTGCTGATGAAAAATATTCCCACAGCTCGATGCGTCCACCACCATGCTTCACTATGGAGCTGGTGTTCTCAACATGATAGGAGGTGTTAGGTTTGAAGCGGACAGAAGGTCACATCTGACCACAGAACCCTCTTTCACAAGGTAGCCCTTTGGCAAATTCCAAACATTCTTCTTTCCTTTTTTTAAAATTTATTTATTAAGCAAGAGCTTTTTCCTGACCACTTTTCCATAAAACCCAGCCCTGTGCAGCTCATAGTAGTCCTTTGAACAGATTCTCCCATCTCTGCAGAAAAGCTGAGACTCATAGACTGGACACGGAAGGTTCAGTCTATGAGTTTGGGTGGATGGACGTCGGCTTTTCATTTAATGGAGCTCTGTGGGATAGTCAGGGTTTAGGATTTTTTTATTCCCCCAACACTGATCTGCACTTCACTACAACTTTGTTTCTGACCAGTGTGGAGCTTTTCCTGGTCTTCACAATGTCTCTTGCCTGGTAGTAGTCCTTAATACTTAGCACTGTTAGGGTTAGGTTTCTGATATACTGTGTTTGGTGTCCAGTGTATTATAGCTAAGCATGAGCTGGTTTCTGGTTTCAAGACATACCATGGTTTTTCAAAAGTCATAGAGTCAAAACCGCTATTTGTTTTTCTCATGTTTTCAGTTGTTGCCTTTTTAATGAGTCAGAGACAGCATGGGGTTGTCTCTGGTCATATGTAGCACAGACTAGGTCTCCCCTTACCACTACCAGTCAAGTCAGCCGATAGCTGAAAGAGTCAGATTCCTCTTAATATTTCTGCTTTTCAAAAACATGTGAAATCAACTGTTTGGAAATGCTTCGGGTATCAAATAACAGAGTCAGAGTTGGTTTAAGGTACCAGAGAGGTGCCACGATTCTCTCTTTAAGGTAATGTTAGTTTGAAACAAACGTTTGAAGAAGCTACAAGAGTTAGCGTGTCAGTTGGTGAAATAAGTAACAAAACCTTGCCATAACCAGGTTGAAGCAAATATGAACTTGTCAGGATCTCAGTGTGTTTTGATGCTAAAGGTTTACCAGTTGTTTGCATCCATTAGAGTGCCTTTTTAAAACAGACTCGCTACACAATTGAACTTTTTTGCCCATAAATAGGGAGGAGTATGTCCTAAATACCATGAGTAGGATGTGTTCTGCACACCATCTATTTATTCAGCATCAGTCCCCTTTAATCCATAATGAATTCCCTTTCAGAAGCTTTTTTGCTTGCTCCAACACTGACTGTGACTCAGATCAGATAAAAGTGGTTCTTTGTTGCGTTCAGCTCGTGAAGCACACTCCGTTACTTTCTGCAGTGCTTTCTCCCATTTCTACGTGTAGGAGAGGGAACATACATTTCTTCTTGATCTCTGAGTGGTTTCAGAGTCCGTTGGGGAAAAAAAAACCCAAAACAAAACAAAACAGACTCTGTAAGTTCTGCTTCTCTCTTATTTACATTAGTGTGTCAAAGGTCTTTACTAATTCAGCTGGTTCTAGAGTTTTTGGCCTGGGGAGTGTACACACTCCAGTTTGGATGAAGCATTCATTACCAAAGGCTCCTGGCCTTGAGGCTTTAAAGCTGTTTACACACTTGACAAACTTATTTTTGAGCATCTCTGAGGCTAAAAACTCTGCTACCAAACACACATGGATGCAACAGCTGGACTAATATAAGCCTACCTTTTTAAAAGAGCTTGGTAAAATGGACATAAATGGGGAATTCTATTGCTTCTGATTTGAACTCCTTAGTTATTTTAAAGCAGTACAACAGCAACATAACAAATGTAAGAGCTGAAAGATTCATTTTAAATTTTGTGGTAGATAGACTTTAACAGAAAATCTTAAGAGGCCCATGTTTGCCTCTGTGCTGCATTTTCTTCCCCCTTCCCTTCTTCAAGTTTAACACTCTGTAAGCAGCTGGGACCTGAGGAGACTGATTGCTGTAGTTATGAAAGTAAAATGTTGCCACTTCTTGCTCAGAGTTGGATTTCAGCCTCTCAACAGTCCTTTTTTGTATTTTTCCTTTCATTGTGTGCCAAAGGTTTCCAGAGGGTTACAAGTCAGAACTGCAGACACACCGCTTTAAGTTCTGCTATACTGCATATTGCATTTAAAATGTTTTATTCCATACTTGTAACAGAAACATAACATACTAAAACACAAGATCTGAATGTCCTTTGATAGTTTTGTAAAAAAACAACAACACTTTTCTCTACAAACATCACATTGCTTTGCTCTTACTGACTGATATCAGCAGGTAATATCTAAGAAATGAAGCACCACACGTTGTACTTTATGTCAAGTAAACTCAGATACTGCATGGGGCAATATCATATTACTGAAATTAAAGTCAGCACAGCAGTAGAAAAGGAAAAAGCTCCTGCAACTCCATTTGTGCACGTGTGATTGGGGCACAGCAGCAGCCTTGTTCAGTGCTTGATAATGTTCCATCTTCCACCCTAACGACCCCCAGGAGGGATTGGAGGAGTTATTTGCATGCGAGTTCAGCAACTCACAAAATAAATATTTCAATGCCGCTCATAAACTTGGAACTCTTCACGTTTCAGTTTAGAATTTAAAAAAAGCTCTTCGGATAAAAAGCTAAATCATTTCAAGAATCGAAATAAAAACAAAACAAAAAAAGTCCAGTTGCCGTCAATTCATCTTGCTTGGCACATCACAACCCGATGACTGAAAATCTCCACCAGCATGTTCCAGCTTCCCTTTTAGCAGAAGCTGAAAATACCTCTACAAGTACTGAATGGCTTTTCATGGTCCCAAGAGGAGGATCCCTTCTGCCATTGTTGCTCTTCTGACATTTCTCCCAAATCTAACATCAGGCTGAAATCTTTGGTTTATAGTAAAATAAAAAGCAGACCTGGATGGATGGTGCTGCACAGAACCTAATGATCCCCAGAGGAACCTAAAGCACTTTGGAAAAAAATAACTTTGTTTGTGTTATTTAGCATGTTAGCATGCTAACCGATTAAAAAAGAAACTACTTTTAAAACGTGACATCCTTGGATTATAAGTGTATATAACTGAGTTCATTCTGAAATGTAATTGTGTCCAAATGTTGCCTCTTTATTGTGCGTGAAAAAAGTGTTTTATACAGGTAATATTGGAATTCAATTTTGAAAAAAAAAAAAGGTTTAAAAAGAAGTAGAAAACTCTTGAAAGGATCATTTTCTACTCAGGCTTTGGAGACTGAAACCATGTTTTCCATCTCAATGGGGAGAGAAACTGAGGGTGGGGGGGCCTTTTGGGATTTCTTTAATCTCCGGAGTTAGCTTGTTCAAAACCTCTTTATAACACTTCATTTTATTGGTTTTGAGAAGACAAAAATTGCACAACAATTTGGAGAAAACTCACAATAAATTCAGACTTGTGCACCCAATTTTTACTTTTAAAGTCACTGAAGTTGTATATTGTATAATCATTCCAGCCTGTAATAATGGTTCGAATAAATCATTCAAAGCCCCAAATTAATAAAACATTTTTCCAACCGCAACTGTAAAATCAAGATTACCTTGGAGCAGAAATCTAACTCTCTAGTTCTTTGAAAGTGATCACATCTGAAAACTTTCTGGGCAGCTTGTTAGTAACAATCTCAGACTTTCTAACAGCAAAAACAGCAAAATAAGTAAATAAGAGTAGCTTTTTTGTAAATTCAGCCATAATAATATACAATATTTGTGAGCACAAATTATAGAAGCAAACCAAAAGAAAACAGAACCCAAAGGCAATGGAGTAATCCAACCATTTTCTTTTACCTGTTTCTCCTTTAGATAGACACCAACTCCATGGGGAGCTGGTGTCTATCTCCAGCAGTCACTGCACGAGAAGTAGGGGACGCCCTGGACAGGTCACATGTCCATCACAGGAACACATAGAGACAAATGACCATTCACACTTTCACCTTGGAACAATTTAGAGTTAAAAATTAACCTAAGAGGCATGTTTTTGGTCTGTGGGAGGAAACCGGAGTACCCAGAGTAAACCCACCCTTGCAAGAGGAGAACATGCAAACTGCCCCAGAAAGGCCCCAGGCCGGGAGATGATCCTACGACCACTGCTCCACCATGCTGCCCGCAATGGAGTAATGGATATGCTTAATACTGACTCATGTCATATACCAGTAAATAAGGACCTTTCTTTGATTTGAGAGATTTCATCAGACAAAAACTGATAAATGAATGTGAACTTCTTCATTTTGGGAATTTAGTTCAGATTTAATGTGAACTTTGAACATGTCCTAATCCAGTTTTAATCTGTCTGAGCTAAACTTTTAGCTCGGTTTTGTAGATTGTGAATTTGCCATAGAGTTAAAAACAGAGAGGGATCGTGTGACTCAGTGGACAATCTCAAAACAGAAATCAGTCGTCTTGTTGTTGCAGCTTGCCTGTTGTGTGCATGTGACAACTGCACCAATAAACACAAAAAAAGCTTCTGCAATATCCTTCCATAGGTATGTAACCCTGCAATATACATTTTTGCAAGAATTTAGTCAATTTATCAAGAAAAACTATCCTTAAAATATATTAATACATGGTATATCTATTATGTTCACATTGACACTTTCTGGCTTTGCTTTTATACAAGAAATGTATAATGTGTCGGTCTTTATCACCAAATTTATGTGGTTAACTGTTGTTGCATGTATAGTAATAATTTGGATATAGAATTACAGTCCACATATCATGATTTCCCTGAAGCTTTGGCTACTTCCAATCTGGATCCTACAACATATTATTGTGGTGTTTTTAATTGTCAAACATGTTTTACTTTTACACTAATAATGTTACTATATTTTTAAAAAACAGGATGTTGCAATCACAACTTACAGGCTTGTATGTTGGGAATCCATCTGTCCAATCCACACTCCCCTAACTTCATCTTCTCTGCTGACTTCTGGCTCTCCACTGCCATGTTCAGCTTTCATTGTGTTCATTTCATGTAGCTGACTGGATTTTACACCAGTCTGTTGAATTTTGGGAAGATCTAGTGTATAGCTGAAGACCTGCATCATTTCAAAGACATCATGTCTTCTCATTGACGCACGTTTGACATTGCTCCCGTTTTGGTGGCCATTTTGGATCTTCCACGACGCCACAAATTCTGATTAGACAATAAGAGGAAAGGCTCCCTCTCTGTTTTTAACTCTATGGAATTTGCACAACACTGACTTTGAATGTGGATATTTACCCACAATTTACAGTGAGTCAATATCAAAATTTCCTATTGTGTCTAAAATCAGAAATAGCCATCCAAGATGTATCTTTTATGGCTCTGAGAGCCTTTCTGAATTGCTCCTACAACTAGAATGAGAAATTTGGTCCAAAAGCTCAGAATAGTGAGTGTGAAAATAAGAGAAGATTCATTTAATGGATCTTAAAATGAGGTATTTGAAGTTGAGATCTTAAAATGAGTCAGTAATAGAGGCTGTGACTTCACTTTCCTCTCCAAAGTATGTAAAAGCCACAGAAATGGCTATTCAGCTGCTCAACTCAAAAAATGTTATAATAGTTCTCCTGAAGGTCTTGAAATGGAAACTTGATTGATGGTACATGAAACCAAAAAAAGTGCTTGTGGCTTTCAGATGTGCATCAAGCCACAAAACGTCGCAAACGACTGCAGCTGATTCTGTCAGAATCCGCTGCTCTCCGGGGAGAAGAAGCCCTTACGTACAGTATGTGACAAATTAACGTAATTATGTAGAGTTGGTAAACGGAACTGACATTTTCACTCCAGTAGACAAGAAACGAAAGACGAAAGAAACCTTCTCCGCTTTGGGTTGAGGCTCAAGAATCATGTTTTAATAGATGTGAGCGGCAGCCAGTAAGAAATGTCACAGAAACTTTTAATTAAGTCTAGCCTGTAATTAAAAAGGGGGTGAGAGACACAGAATTGGCAGCTGGAAGCCTGTCTGCCTCTGCGCCAGGGTCACTCTCAACCCACTTGATTATTCCTCAGACTGAAACCCACGTTCTGTGACTCTCAGCTTGTCATTTCACATTAATCAACATGTACTTTACGCAGAACAAGAGATAAAAGAGTCAGTGACACCGAAATGAATGGGTTTTCGTCTTTGCGGGGTCTTAACGCCCATTTTTTTTAATCGGTTCGTGATTAAATAAATGCACGATGTTCGTAGTTCTGCGACGCGCCGGTCAGCTGTTGGCAGGAGCATAAATGCGATTTATGTTCAACCCATTTGTTAATGTCACTGTTGTAAAAATCATTCCAGTCAAGATGGGAGACAAATGTCACGCATGGTGGCTGCCACAAATACACATTAGCTGTTTGTGTTTTCCTGATTACGACAGTTGCCTGTTTTCCTATTTTAAAGCAGTTAAAAGTTAAAGGGGGAAAGAAGTTTTGTTGCTGTTTCTCTGACTTTCTCCAGAAAGACTTTGGCCTACTTGAGGAAGGGAAGATTAGTGAAGAAATAAAACATCCCACACGGACTCGGAGTGGGTTTCTTCCCCATTGCTGTGCCTACAACTCCGTAATTGTCCTTACATCCAGCCTTTTAAGGAAAATAAGAGCAAACCCCACTCCAGTCCATGGCTCTGTTTGTCCCAACTTTCGATTGGATGACGGAATAACGCTCTAAGCAGCTTCAACCTTTGGGCTTAAGTGTGGGTGATTGAGGGCTTGGCGGCTTAACAGATGAGCCAGACTTCTTTCTGACAGTCTGTAAAGGGAACTCCTTTAATTTCTTTGTGAAAAACAGGCAAAATTGATCCTGAGCATACTTGTACTTTTCAACATAATAAATCAGAGAAAACATGTCTAAAGCCCCCTTCCATTAGATCAGGGGTGTCAGACTCCAGGCCTCAAGGGCCGTGGTCCTGGGAGTTTTTAGGTTTTTCTGCTCCAACAGACCTGATTCAAATGGTTTAATCACCTCCTCACAAAATCATCAAGTTCTCCAGAAGCAGAAGCAGAAGTCATTCATTTAAAGCAGGTGTTGTAAAGCAAGGACACATCTAAAACGTGCAGGAGAGCAGCCCTCGAGGAATGGAGTTTGACACGTGTGCATTAGATGATCACCCTGCTACAATGTAACGCAGTTGGGGCTGGTCTTTGTAGGGTCTTATCAAGGTCTTCAGGTGCGTATTAAGAATGTATTGGGCTCCTCAGAGTCCTACTGTAGGTCTACAATGGTTTTAGGTATGCACAAAGTTTCTGTAGCGAGGTTGTCGTGGCTTATTACTGTGGTCCTGGGTTAAGCATACTGGCAAAGTAATTATCATACGACTTGGTCAATAAGAATTTGACATAGAACGAGCCTTGCAAATCTCATTCCTGGGCTTCAGTTGCAATCATGACAAAGTTGTGTAAACAGCAAATCTCTAAAGTTATACCCATGGTGGTAACATTGTCCTAGCGTAGCATGATCTTCTAGCATGTAGCTGCATCCTATTACGGTCTGAGATAGTCATGCCAGGGCAGGTGAGTAGTGTAATAGTGGCTGTAAGTGGTAGTATAGAGTGAGGTGAGGGCACCTCTCAAAGACACAAAAAAGAACAGGAATTACCTAATTGGTGAGTATTAAGAGAGTAGCATTGTCATGATTGTCTTTACTCCTTCCATGAATGAGGTATTTTCAGAAAAAAACATTAACTTCAAGTCTGTAGCCAAGATATACTCATAATGCTTTCCGTATACAGCAATATATTGTAAAGAGGAACAATTGTACTTTTACTGGGACAATTTGCACTATTTAACTAATTACATCAAGGGAATTTAGTGGCCCTTATTGTAAACTGTTAGTGTATTTTCAAAAATTGGACCAAGAGGACACTGTAAATCTATAAGTAAAGAAAATACGAGTGGAAAAGGACTTTAAGTTGCTGGATTGTGTGAGAAAAACTGAATTTTTGAACCAATGATCTCTATTTGCACCCCAATAACCTTTAGAGCTGTTTAGTGTGAGAAATGTGTACACTGTAAAAGAACAAACACACGCACACACACACACAAAGAAGCTCAGCAGTTATACAGTATTAGGGAGAGCAGCCAAGCTGAATATTTAATTAGTGGGGTATTAAACAAAATCAAAATAGGATCTAATGTCAGCAAACTACTGTCAGCTATCACTTTCACATTGTTCTGACTCCACCATAATGGAAAATCCACCATATTTTACACTTTTTGGTGCAAATATAGGAGTGAAGTACTGTCTACTTACCTTAAATTGTTATTCACAAATAAACATAAAATATAATCACAACTAAGAACATGCAAACCCAATCCAAATATCACATGTGGATAAATGACACAACAGGAAGAAGTTCTGCTCAGAATATACAGATTATTTCTGAATTTCTCTATTGTACATTAACTGATCCATGAATTTCAAAAGTGAGGCAACTAGACTAATTCTCATGCTTCTGATCTGAGTCTTTACCTATAGAAACAAAGCGCAGTTGCTTTGTTTTTTTAACCCGTAGGAATTCAGGCTCACGTTTACACAAAATTGTATGATTATACTCTTTTTTTAATTTATTTTTTATTTTTTTGCAACACAAACTTCACATTACAGTTGAAAATTGTCAGGTTGGCATATAGATGAATGCCACTTTTGCTTCTGAACAGCTGGAAATGCCAACATGTTTGTTATTTCAGCCTTCTTAAGTGATAAAACAGCAGAAAAAAATGGTTTCTTGACAGCTTATCTCCACCCTGCAACAAAGCAATACAAACAAACCAAAGAATGAAATTGTAATGTAAGTTTGACGACTAAATGATGTAAAAAAAAATTGTTCAGGTTCCTCCTTGTCCCGGGTTCTCCACTTTCACTTCCTTATTCCTATAGATGGTGCATTGGGCTGGCTAAATCTGCTCACCCCTTTTTGATGCTAACTCACATCCTGTTCCACCTGTAGCCAATATCCTCACCACCTACAGCTATTTAAGGGTTAACTCAAACCATCATCCAAAGCCCGACTGTACCCTTGCCTTGGTGATCACTAATGTTGATTTGTGTCCTGTGACTCCTAGTAACCTCATAGTTTTTGTGCTTGTGTTTTCTTTCCATAGTGGACAGACGTCCGCATTCTCTCTTGGCTTGGATCACCTCTGTGTAAACAATCTCCCGCCGCTGATCAATACTTGCAAGGAAAAGAACTCACCTGCCTGCCCACTCTCCATCAAGACCTTCCCCTCTCCCCCTTGGACACTAGGGTCCTCACTGCTCTTCCTCTCACTCAGAAGAAAGGCTAAAACAGGTAATTCATTCAGAAATCAACTAACTTAGTCTCCTTCCTGGAAATTTCAAATACAATTCATAGACTAAAAGGCAAAACACATAGGAGCTGTACTACGCGCGTCAAAAGTTACACCTCAGTTGTTTTCAATTATAAATCGCTTTTCACGTGGTTGGTCACAATGTATTAAAATTACAGTTCCCCTGTCAAGTATGCCTCTTTTAAAAAAAAAGCTTGCATAGTGTTGTACTACCAAATGTAAATTCAGAGAGGAAAAGTGCACTCAAAAATAATGAAAACATGTTATTTTCATATTAGAGGTCAAAAAACACCAACCTCACAGTGGCACAGATAGAACGGAATTAAAAAAATACCTAACAGGAAATTGTATTCCCATACACTTATGTTCATTCATCTGTATTTCAGCCAATTGGTACCGATCCCTCTTTTAAACACAGTCTCTTTGTGCGACTCTGGCCCGAATTGGAAAAAAAAATAAAAATAAAAATACTGCACCACAGCTTTAAAAATTCAAAGAAAGTAAAAAAAATGGCATTCCTTCATCCCATACAAAAGACCATTCGCCACTGTTTAAGTCTTTACATGCTAATACTAAGAACTAATGCTAATCAAGGCTTCGCTGCCATTTTCAGGTTTGCAGAAACATCATCGACGCGCCATTGAGCGACAAATTTTCAACAGTTTGTCAACAGAAACAATGAACTTTTTTTTCCTTGTTCCACAGCTGTTAGAGGTGGGTTCTGTGCTGATGAAAACCCAGCAGCTGAAAGCTCTGCTGTCTGCACCAAGGACAAAACTAAATTTCATCTCAGATCATGGCTGCAATCCCTGGGCTTTCCAGCATGTAGGGTCCTCAAATCTTCCAGATTTAGCTGTCAGGACCTCACTTTACAGCTCGTTTTGTCATTTTTATGGCTCTCTTTTGAAATGCCATTTGTTTTTCCACAACATCATATGTCAGTTTTTCCTCATGTTATGTTGTCACATCATGTTTCATGTTTTCATCTGTAATTACCATGATGCAGCATTTCATCAAGCCTGATTTGGAAATTTTAAATTGCCCAGTAATCCTCATTTAAACCAAATTTACAGTTGTAAACTTTGCATAAACCAATAAACAGTACAAATGAACATGCACTGTATGGATATTTGTCTTTATTATTGCCAACTGTGGAAAGGCTTATGTTTGTGTGCATGTGTGTGTCTGTTAGCAAAATATCTCATGAACCAATGGACATATTTTAATTAAACTGTCAGAATGTAATCATCGGAGGCAAAGCTACAGCTGATTAACTTTTGGAATAAATCCAATTCAAGATGACCTCCACAGTTAATCGACCTTTACAAACACATAAATGACTGTAACTCAGTCAATTTTACAGCTATTGAGCTAGAATTTGGTGTGGTTAAAGCTGAGAGTCATTCTCAACACATTCCCTGAGCAGTAACAGCTCACACAATATGTTTTTTTCCAAAACATTAGCATGCAGGTCAGCAGGTGATGTGCGTTCCTTCAGTGAATGCTAGTTTCATCCTGTCTGTGATTGTGCCAATCTTGTCACCTTTACTTGTCTGATCCCGAGTGCACATTCTGAGCACTAACAGATTGCACAAAACTAGTTGGACTCAACTCTGTCTGTCAGCAAAATATCTCATGGACCACAGACTTTCAGGAAACCATCATTAGATATACATGTACACCTGGTTAACCTTTGAAGCCAAGCCAATCTAAGATGGCTGCCACAGCTAACTGATTTTTGAGAATACCAAACTGGCTGTAGTTTTGTCAGTTTTACAGATATGGCGCAAAAATTTGGTGTGGTTGTAGCTAAGTGTCATTTACAACACATATCCCGAGTGCTACTTAAAGTGCAAGAGCTTTCCTTACAATCTTTCTATTAACTGTTGGAGTCGATCCTGTGTGTCTGTTACCAAAGTATCTCATGAACCACTGGACAAATTTTCATTGACCAAAACAGCTACAACTCTATCATTTCTCAAAGCAAGATGATCCTGGTTTAAAACTCTGACATGAAAGGCAGCGGGCGATACGCATTCCTTCAAGGAATGTTGGACCTTTTAATTTGACATGTAGTAAGCAGCTTGGCCTGGCTTGTAAGGACTGCCGACAGAAACTCAGCCACACTCTTGATGTGGCTTGTAGCATGGCTAACCAACAAAAGACCAAGACACACAGCAGCGCAGAAGTTTTATTGGCTGTTTTTGAAGAACTACGCGCAGATGTCGCTGGTGGCCGGGCTTCGGTGAGCTTGTTTAGTTGTCTTTTTGCTGGAAAATCAACAGTTCAATCCCAAACACATCCATGTGTCAAAGTGGTGCTGGACAACTCACCAAACCTCCAGTTTTCTCACTGGTGTGTGATTGTAAAAGTAAAAATCCTAGAAATACATGTAGGATACATAGACAAACATTCAATCATTATTTTCTGAAAGTTTCATTAAAATGTATTAAGTGCTTCATAAGATATTTTGCCAGCAGACAAAGTTGACTCCAGTACCAAATGGCAAAATTTTAAAACCAGATATTGCTCAACCAGGGATTGCTTATAGTCTGTACTGGGGAGGAGTCTCAGCTACTACCACACCAAGTTTGAGCTCAGTACCTGTAAAATTGACCAAGTTAGAGCTATCTTTGTGTTCTCGGGTGTGGTGGCCATCTTGAATGGGATTGACTCCAAAACATATTAAGCAGTAGATGCTCGTCTAATGTTAACTTTCTGAGTGCTTTGATTCAAATTTAATGAGCGGTTCATGAGATATTTTGCTAACCGTACAAAAACACACACACACACACACACACGGGCTAAAACATTATTGCTCTGCCTCCCCCTTCTGTTGCGAAGGATAAAAACTGTAGGGGTTAAAGAGAACCATCTTGTAGAACCTAAACAACGTTTGAGATTTCCCTATCGGCCTTATTTAATTCTCACGCCGCACCTTTGATGTGAATGACGTGGTGTAAAATCGACCTTCAGTGCACTAATAGGGAAAGAACTGTGCACGATTATGGTCACAAATGAATATAGACAGTCTGGGCTTCGGAAAGACGACGGCTCCTGGATCCTGGATCCCATCAACTGGGAGCCGTGTCAGGCCTGACTCTGACACCTCTGCTGATGCTACAAATGTCTGCCTGCAGCACCCGTCAAACACCATCCCCGTCAGTTCCCACAGCAGTCCTCCTGCCCCCGCTCCACCCTCTGATAGCCACAGCTGCGTCTGAACTGCCGGACGATGCGAGGCAGGCTGTTTTCGTTTAGCTCCGTGCAGCTGCCGCAAAACAACCCGATCAGCACTCTCTGCAATTACTGAATAGGCAGAGGAAGCAGTGGCTTGATTTAGCAGACTGCGGGGACTGCCATTTTCTATTTTCTTTGGATCTGTGATGATTTATGCTGCATGTGGGCAAAATGCACATGTGCTCGCCGCTCGCTTTTCTCACTCGCACACTTTCTCCTCTTCCCTTTTCCTTCCTGTCTTGTTGTTACCTCTCTCGGCCTCTCTTTCTCCACATGCTAATATCTCATCTGTCCTCCTGAGCGGGGGCCCCTGACCCGCAATGTCCACAATACCAGATGTGTGCGCAAACTAAGCAGGAGGAAGTCTTGATATGAAGATGAAAGCTTAGGTGGCGTTTGATAGGCCTCACACTGTGCTGCTGAAACAAACAAGGAGACGAGAAGCTGAAACCAAAAAGAAATAGAATAATATTGTGTGTGTTTCTCAAAGGCATTCCCACGCAAAGCAAATCATTTCAACTGTGATTGTTCTATGTATGGTTCCTTGCAGCGCAGAATAGACCCCGGTGCGTTAACTACTCAGCATCATGCTGACTGCAACAATGGCAAGCTGTTCACCAAAGCCCCGAGGAGCGGAACATGTGCTGCACTCTGTAATGTATCACGTTTTCTATTCGGTAATTAAAGTATCTAAATACTTGCAGATAAAATCAACAAAATCACCTAGGGAATGGGATATTAAGTTAATATTCATCACTGCAACTCTATGGAGGACCAAAGTAGACTAGAAGATTTTAGAAGAAAGTTTGATGCGTGCTAATGCAGATTCAGCCGGGATTCCAACACACATCAGCTTTCCTCGATACTGATTAATAGGAATTTTGGATCTTAGCTTTGTGATTATTTAAGATGGAAAAATACCTACGTTTTGATGTATGAAGTGTATAAAAAGAAGTGGAAAAAGACCCTTTATTTCCAGGTTTTAGAAGAAAAATTCTGAGACTCAATGGAAGTCAATAAGAGTCTGTATGTGCACAGTCTGCACTCTGGGGGGTGGGGGGATTCAGGAGAAAATGGTATGTCTTATAGCAGCAAGAGACCCACTGGGGGAAGGAAGACAAAAAGGTCTACATTTTGATGTATAAAGTGTACAAAATGGGTAAAAATAAGTTTTAAAAAACATCTAGGTTAGAAGAGAAAGAAACTGAGCTCAGCAACAGGAAAAGTCAATGAGAGTTTGGATGTGTGCATTCTGGATTTGAGAGAAAACGGTAAGTACTAAAGTAGAGAGACACTGAATGAGAGGAGGCAAAACTGTCTTTCTTTTGATGTATAAACTGAATAAGCCTAAATTTGATGGAAATAGGATACCACCTGATCCCCATCCAGTCCACCAAAGATCTCCATCCGGTCCTCGCTGTCCTTAAATGAACGTGAAACAACTTTAAAATAAATCAATGAAAATGTGAATTTAATTAACAAAACTTCAGGTGAAAAAAAGATTAAATTAAACTGTATGGATGTATAAACCTAAACAAATTAGGCTAAAATGCAGTGTTCTTCACTCGGTTAGTTGTTAGTTGTGGTACAAATGCTTCAAAAACTAAATCCTCACAAAACTTAACATATTTTGAGCTGACAAACATTTAGCCAATGCATTTGTACAGAAAGTATGTCAGATATTCCAAGATAGTATCAGGAAGACATTAATTGACCAAGCGTGCCAACTATGCTATAATTTTTCCAAACAAGAATTGGAAGGAAAAGCCTGGAAATGACGTCCAAAGTAACAGTTTGAAAGAATTTTTTTTTTCCAGTTTTAGTACGCAGCCTTTTTATTTCTTTGAATAACTCTATATGGCTTTCTGGAAACAAAGTGTTGCCCACCCCAGCTCGAAGTCGAACATCCTGTGGTAACATTTTCAGAAACAGTAAAACTTAAAGTGCAATTCTGTAGAAACTATAAAAGATATCAAAAAGGCCGATTCAGACATTACATTAATCTATTACTTTACCAGACACGCTTAGGAAGACTTTCCACGACCCATTTAAACTTTGAATAATGGAGCTGGGTTTTCTCACTCATCTCGCTGAAATTAGATTGATGTTCATGTGGAAAATCTTTCACCTTTTTTTTACTTTTCAAATTTGATTTTCGTTGTATGTCGTACAGCTACTTGTTTTGATTCAGTGGACATTTTCTAAAGCTGGGGAAGGACGGAGTAATGAATCTAAACTGGTGACGAAAAAAAAGAATAATGAACAAGAGACACACCGGATCATAATCTGGATCAGCAGCAAAATTTATTCATTGTTTTTTTTGTGACAACCCCAACATTTCCTGACAAATGTCATCCAAACCTGTTCATTAGTTTTTACCTGATCTTTGCTCACAGACAGTCAAACAAACCAACGGACACAACCGAAAACAGAACTTCCTTGATGGAGGAAACAAAAGGGTCACATGTAGGAACAGAGACAAGGTTTTAAACAAAGGGGTTACCTGTGACCTTGACTTTTGACCTCATGAACATTGAAATCCACAGGCATCATTTTTGACCCATGAGGTGTCCAGCTGTGCAGTTTGACATTCCTACATCACACTGTTGAAGAGTTAGAGCGCTAGGTCAACTGTGATGTTGACCTTAGACCCTATGACCTAGATATCAATGGTGATCACCCTTGACCTAAGAGGTGTTCAACCAATGACTTATATGGATAGACATGACACGCCGCTTTAAAGGCTCGGGCCGAGATGCGGCGAAAGCGGCGCCATCTTGCTACAGTATACTTAGAGGCGCAGGGCTATAGAAACAATGCTGAGGACTAACGAAATAAATTTTTTTAGTGGGTAAGATGAGCCCAATAGTGCATGTAATTTATCATGCAATGTCAAAAATAGTCAGTTATTGTAATTTAAATAATAGCAACCATGAATTAAAAAAAAACGCAAATCCAGAGCTATTTATTTACAATCACAACAGTAGGCAAATCAGCAATGGTATAATAAATACAGAAAAAAAATTAGATAAATGTATAATTTGTCTTACAGACTATACACCAGACGAAAAAATAAATAAATGATAAAAAAAAGAATAAAAATTTTCATTAAAGAAAAAAATTAAAAGTCACAAACTTCAGATATGAGAAAGAATAATTACTGTCATGTAATAACTACAAAGAAAACTTGTTCAGATTGTTACATGATTGTATTTCCAAAGTGGAAAATCTCAATAAAA